>NW_003852415.1:5109018-5180101 GCF_000181295.1 Otolemur garnettii
AGGGGACTCTGAGCAGGCCAGTGGCCCTGGACTCTGGCCTTCAAAGGAAAAGTAAAATAAACTTCTGTGACTTTTATAGTTTGTTTGACTGTCAACCCTTCTGCATGGAGATCTTCTAAGTCAGCTGCACCCGAGCTGCTGGGCTGTGATTCTAGGTCCCAAGCATCACTTCTTTTTTTAAAATTTCGGGTTAATGCATGGGTACAAATGATTAGGTTGCATTGTTTGCATTTGTTAGGTAAAAGTCCAAGTTGAGCTTCACTTCTGATTGTTCATCTGTTTTACCCATAGGATGCTCTTGGTACTAGGAACTTAAAAGAGTCAACTTAAGGGCTGACATTTTAGCTTTTGGGGACAGTTTTCTTAGGTCAGCAGGAGAGAGAGGTATAGGGGGATGTCTTCCAATGCTCTTCAGATTTTGAACAATGAGCTCCATTTTCTGGGAGAGGTGATCTCCTTGATAGATCTCCCAAGGTCCCCCAGCAGCTATCCATCAAAGCCATCCATTTGCCCTTCCAATCTACATGTGGTCCCCGATTGGGCAGCATAGAGTGGTCAGGAGCACAGGCCCTGGAGGCCGACTAAGGGCTAATTCACCCCTCAGTGCTGCCACTCACCAGCTTGAGGTGTCTTAGGCAGGTCACATTCCATCCTCTGTGTCTTTATTTCCCCATCTGTAAAATGGGGACCCTGATGCCATTCACTTCAAAGGATGGTTATGAGGGTTAATGAGATGACAGATGTAAAGAGGTTAGTACAGGCAGTCCCTGGGTTATGAATGAGATGGGTTTTGTAGGTTCATTCTTAAGTTGAATTTGTATATAGGTTGGAATAGGTGTATTTGCCTATTACCTGTAATAGCCTTCGTTGGTTAAGTGTGACTCAAACGTCAGTCAGATGTTTGTAACTTGGGGACTGGCTGCACTGTGCCTGGGGTATACTAAGTACAAACATGCAAGAACACAAGAAGGATCAACTTTCAAAAAGCTTTTGTGGGCAGTTTTGTGTCAATGTCCTCACACACCGGGCAATACAGAGTTTTATGGGCCATCCTTTCATAGATGGGGAAATCAAGTCCTCCAGTGGATTAGCGACTTCCCCACGGTTTGCAGTGTAAGAAGGGAACAGGCTCTAGAGCTCAGGTCTTTCAGTTCTAGTTGGTTTATTTGTTTGTCTCTGTGAAAACATGCTCGTACAATCCCTTAGCATCCTTTGCCCTGTTTCTGCTAGTGCAACAGGGTACAGAGGAGAGGGGAGAATCTCACACAGCTGCACGACTCCACAGATGTGTGGCTCAGAGGATCGTGAACAAGTCACTTTATCTGCCTGAACTTCAATTCCTTCACCTTGAAATGGAACATGAGGATTATTTCCCTATATGTGTGCATGAGAGGGCTATATTACACAGGAGAACCTCCAGAGTTGACACCTCCCTAGGTTGGCCTCCTCCTTAAGCTGACCTAATTTTCATAGACTGGACCTTGCACTACATGGACTCAATGGAAGTTCCTTGTGTTGACCACCTCTGTATGTTGACCAGTCTGTTACAGTCCCTTGCGTGGTCAACTTTTACACAGGTTCTACCAGGTTGCTAAAATAGAAACCCGATATGAAATGTCAGCGAGGGCTGTCGGTGCAGTGTCATTGAGCCTGGAGAAAAAAGAATATTCTTCCCAACATTATGCAGAGGTGGCTGTAGAGGTGAGGGAAATTTTGTGTCTTGTAAGAGGAAAACAGAAGAAGTTATATTTTAATTATTCTTTTGTTGTTTCAGGTTTGGAGGTTGTCATTTTAACAAAATGAATAATGCAGTGGGCTATTACGGAAAGACGTTAAATTTTGATGATGTTGAAATGTGAGATTGGGGTCCTGTGTGTGAGGAGTTCTCGTCTCCCTTTTCAAAGGCAAGGTTGCCATGTGTGCACTTCCGTGGACCGAGCCCTTCCCCCAATGGCTAGAAACTCCCCTGTAGCCCAGACCCCTGCTGAATATATGGTAAGGAAGGTTTTGCAAAGCAAACCCAGAGAAAGTGATGGTGCCACCTGTTCTCTTCAGTCTGTCCAGACGCTCCCCCACCCCAGCCTCAGTCTTTCTAACATCACTAATTCATACATCTACTCTGCAACTCATGCCAAGAGGCTAGTCAAATTGGAAATTTGTGCTTTAATTTGCTAAGTAATAATAGCATAGTTAGCATTTCAGTTTTAATTCAGAGCTCTTGAGACTCCTAAGTCCTTTAAAAATCAACTAAATCTCCAAAGGTGTAATAGGGACTAAATTTTATTGAATCTAAAGGAAATATATTCAGGACAATAGACTTCCCTGGTGTTTCTCAAACTAGCAGATGTCAACCCTGGCACTGTATATATTGATGTGTCATGATCAGTTATGAGGTACGCCACATATTGTATGTTACCGAATAATCATTCCTACACTGAAATTATGCCAAAGATTCACTAAAACTTTAAATCAGAGCAGATTCAGGGTTATGGCTAAAATAACATCACGTCCATGCACCTGCATTCTGTTGTGCTCTTGGAAGATTCTTGGCCTTGGAGTGTGCCTTGTACATGAATGCTACTTATCATGTTGGTTGCACTAGAAAAAAGGAACTTATGAAATGTAACCTCCTCTGTGTTAACTGATGCCTGGTCTTCATTTTCATAGAGCACAAAGAGATAGAACTGTGGTCATTAGATTTCTCCCATACAGATGACGGCAAGAAAAGACATCCAGGAGATCTCTCTCTTTTATTTTATTGTTGGGAATTCATTGAGGGTACAAAGAGGTTACATTGACTGTATTTGTCAGGTGAAGTCCCTCTTATAGTTGTGTCCTTCCCCCTAACCTCCTCCATCCTTCACTCTCTGCTCTCCCCTTCCCCCCCCTTCCACTGTGTACTAGGTCATTCATTGTCTTCATATCAGAATTGAGTACATAGGATTCTTACTTCTCCATTCTTCCATCCAGGTTAATACAAAAGATGTAAAGTCTCCATCTTTTTTAATGGCTAAATAGTATTCCATGGTACACGTATACCATAGCTTGTTAATCCATTCCTGGGTTGGTGGGCATTTAGACTGTTTCCACATTTTGGCGATTGTAAATTGAGCTGTGATAAACAGTCTAGTGCAACTGTCCTTATGGTAAAAGGACTTTTTTTTCTTCTGGGTAGATGCTCAATAATGGGATTACAGGATCAAATGGGAGGTCTAGTTTGAGTTTTTTGAGATTCTCCATACTTCCTTCCAAAAAGATTCTATTAGTTTGCAATCCTACCAGCAGTGTAAAAGTATTCCCTTTTCTCCACATCCATGCCGGCATTTGTAATTTTAAGATTTTGTGATGTGAACCATTCTCATTAGGTTTAGATGATATCTCAGGGTGGTTTTGATTTGCACTTCTCTAATAATTAGGGATGATGAGCATTTTTTCATATGTTTATTAGCCTTTTGTCTGTCTTGTTTAGAGAAGGTTCTATTTATCTCTGTTGCCCATTGATAATATCCCTCTTCCCTTCCATTTGATTGAATAAGGAAGGTGCATGGTCACATAGTGCAAAAAGAATGATAACTCTAATGTTTTACTGGCTCTGTGTTCCTGAACAAGTCATTCAACTTCTCTGAGCCTCAGTGTTCTCATCTATAAAATGGGGCTATCAGTAGTGACTAGTTTCTTTCGAGGGTGAAAACTAAGAGGCATGAAGGTCCTAACACAAAACCAGGAACTTAGTGGCCTTCAGTTATTATGACAGCTATTATGACATTATTAGTGTCATTGCTGTGACTTTACATTTCTCGTGCCTAGTAAGAAGGAATTATATATTGGATATATATATTTATTGATGTATAATATATATATATTTCATCTATATGGTAATACAGGTACAACATCTGTTATTAGGAGATAGCTGGCATTTAAAATGTCAAAGGTTATCTACATTCCAGGTACTCCTTAGATAATTTTGTCAGAATCAACTACAAGCTAGTGTTTGTTAGAGGTTTGACTGAGGTATCTGCTATTTATTTTTTTATTCATCTAACACATGATTATATAACTCTTGGGATGCTCACTGTACGCCCAGCACTGTTCTAGGTTCCTTAAGAATATTATTTAATTCTCACACAACTCTGTGATGTGGGTAATTACTGCCATTGTACAGATAAGAAAACTGTAGCACAGGGAGTGAGTGGTAAAGTAACTTCCTCAGGATCACAGAGCTAGTAAGCTGCACAGCACGATTTGGACTTTGGCAATTTGGTTCTAGAGTTTGGGAACTTAATGGGAGAAAGATTATCCATCCATCATGCTTGTTAGCTAAGTTCTTCTCTTGAACTTAGTGAGGTTATCAGAAAGCATGAGCTCCAAACACGTGAATTCCGCACTCTGATTCTTCTTCCTAACAATTTCATGGCCAGCTCTCAGTGCCTGAGTCACATTTTTAGATTTTCATTCTCTGTCTTACCCAAACTTCTGGTGGGTTTTGTCTTCTGTGTTACCCAGTAGCCCTAACCTGAAAACCCATGTAACAAAGCTTTAAGCAGAGTGTGTTTCTGCAAAGGATTTTCTCTGCTTTCCTTGCTATGAGGTCGATATAGTTCCCTTTCTGTTTTCGTTGCTATGACTCTTGGGCCCAGCTTCTGTGCCACAGTCCCAGCTCTGCCCAGATATCTGCTATTTGCTTCCTCTGATTCCTTTAGAGGGCATCTGCTCTGTTTTCATCCGTCATCATTCTGTTTTTCTTATTGATTAATCTCATATAATACCTCTGAATCTCTTGGATGCAGGGAGAGTATAAACCATAAGCCCGTAAGAAGCTTATGATGATTTTCTTACCATGTAAAATGTTTCAAGGTGTGTGGACTAAAGTAGAAGGGAAGTGGAAAAAAAAAAACAATGATAAATTATACGCTCTATTATGAATGGCCACCGTTCGCTCATTGCGTTGCTTACTTTGTCCTGGCACTGTGCTAAGTGCTTTACATACATTATCTTTTCCTAATCCTCGCAGACATGGCTACTAACTGATAGGGCTCTAATTCAAAACCGAGTCTTTCTGACATCAGTGCTTGTCCTCATACACCACTATGCTGCATTATATGTGAGTTTGGTGCAGACACATGCTCACATTTTGCCCAAACCAAGCAAAACGTGTTTTCTCCCTCTGACCTTAGGTGAAGAGAGTTGAATATGAGCCTTTCTCTTTGCAGAAAGTTGAATATGAGCCTTTCTGTTTCTGTTTGCAACACGCCATCCTCAGGAATGCAAGGCCTCCCTGATTGATTTTGCCCTTTCATCTCCAGTCATAACTTTTATTTCCTTCTCCAGTGACATTCAATAGGATAGTTTTTATACCTACATTTATGGATGTATATGCCTTGTAAGATATGTAATATGGTCTTGTTGTTATGCGTTTAAAATTTATATTAAGGCTCGGTGCCTGTGGCTCAAGCAGCTAAGGCATCAGCCACATACACCTAAGGTGGCGGGTTCGAATCCCCAGCCCGGGCCCGCCAAACAACAATGATGGCTGCAACCAAAAAAAAAAAAAAAAAAAAAATGGCCGGGCATTGTGGTGGGCGCGTGTAGTCCCAGCTACTTGGGAGGCTGAGGCAGGAGACTCGCTTGAGCCCAGGAGTTGGAGGTTGCTGTGAGCTGTGATGCCATGGTACTCTACCCAAGGGGATAGCTTGAGGCTCTGTCTCAAAAAAATAATAAATAAATAAAAATAAAATTTATATTAATAGCAGTGTGCTGTGTATTTTGATAGTTTCTACCTTTTTTCATTTATGAAACACTAAGTTTTATTTAAGTTGTTAGGTTTGTGTTTGTTGTGTTTGGCACAACATTGCACCCCATGCAGCCACTATGTCCTTATTTCTATTCCAATAAAGAAATAAGCCCTATTGGTCTTACCAATAGGGTGGTACCTGGCCCCAAATGATATTCTTGGGGATCTATTCCCAGCAGTAGTGTTGCTGGGTTATAGGGCGACTGTGTGCTTAATTACACTAAATACTTCCAGATTGTTTTCCAGAAGGGCTGTACCAGTTTAGACTCCCACCAGTCACATATGAGAAAAAGTTCCAAACTGTCCACATAGCCTTGCTAATACCTGCCATGATTTACCTTTGCAGTCATTGCCCACTGACATATATAAAGTTGATTTGCATGAGTATGTCTTCTGTAAGTTTGGAAAGAATTGATCTGAACTTGTACATGCTGCCAAGGCTGCTTAGGATGGGTTAGATGAGATGCCGATTGAATGAATATAGGGCAGGGGAGCAGCAGGTTTTCCTCTGAGCCCTCCTAGCAATTGGTTTATGTGTCTTTTATTACAAGCCACATCGCTTTGCTTTGTGCAATAGTTATTTGTGTACTTGTCTCCAGTGAGCCCCTTACAGGTTGTGAGCTGTGTCTCCTTTCCCTACCTCTGGCCTCCCTGCAGTGCTTTGTCTGTAGCAAGACCCCAGTAAGTGTTCTCTGAAATGAATTGTCTGATTTCTAAACGATGCTGCCTGCCAATAGGAGGCCATTGGCTAGGAAACGGTGGCTTTGATCTAGAGAGCCTTAAGTGATCCTTTTTTATTTTAATGGGGTGATTTAGTGTATTTTTTCTTTTCTTGACTGTTTTTTTTTTCTGCCTACAGTAATCAGGATAAAGGAACTTACATTAGGATAAAGGAACTATATGCAACTACTCTGATAAAGCCAGACTTCTGAACATGCAGGATTTCTGCTCCCTCCCCATTCCCCTAAATTGACAACTGAGAATTATGCTAGGCTATTGACTCATTGTCCTCTCTGGTACCCTCCTGGTTGGGCTTGGGAAGGGAACTCGCTAGAGATAGCAAACACTTAGCTTTTAGCCAGGGACTCAGGTACTAGCCTTGCTGGGCAGGGTGGATGATGTGTTTCATAATGCATGAGTGTTTACTTAACAGACAACAACACAATTTAATTAAACTGTTGTTAAATATACAGACAGCAACCTTTCTCTCAGGTCTGGGTGCTCACTGCCTGTTCCAAGAGGCTGCCCCCTCACTAGCCTGCAGGCCTCTGGGGCCGTAGCTGCTGTGGGAGTTATTACAGGTAGCTGGATCAGATTCACTTCTGTTGAATCATTCAGAAGCTGAAGTCCATGCTGTGATGGTAGAGTTCGGCTTCCCCTCCCAGAATTTTTCATTGTGCCCATGATCTTGGAATGCAAGCAGGTCTGGGGATTCTTATACTCAACTCTGGAGGAAAAGAGTGTTCAAGGTCACTTGATAGAGGAAATTCCCTACCACTTAGGGATTTAAGGGATAATCAGTGATTCTTACAAATCTCATCCCATTGCTTCCTGAGTGACTCTGAAATAGAATTGTATTTAGGTTTTAGATCTTCATTTATGGAGCTAGGTTCCTAAAAGATGTAGTACATTCAGGGGTATATTTTTTTTCTAGGAGGCGAATGATTCTCACATAGTTAAACTTGATTAAGCTGTAGTAACAAATTGCAACCCAAATTTGGGTATAGTAAAACAACACAGGTTTATTTCTCACTCCCATTACAGGTTTAACACTGGTCAGTGGGGCTTTGCTCATCACAGATACTCAGGGACCTCAGCTGTGAAAAGGCCTACCATATTATGATGGCACCAATCTCAACGTGAGTCTTTAGGATGTCCATCAGCAGAGAAAAACAAGAAATAAATTGTCTCTTAATTTTTCCATTACTTTCATTGGCCAAAGCAAGCCACATGACCATGCTTAATTACAAGGTATTGGAGAACTTAGAAAAAAGGAAGAATAATAGGAATATTCTCACTGGGAATAATAGGGACATTAGCAATGTCTACCACAGTGACACTGGCATGAGTAAATGGTCACAGCTTTGATAGATACCAGAAAAGTACATCTAATGAGCACCATATACATGCCTTTGAAGAGAAGAGAGCCTTATTTATTTAGTTAGTTAGTTTTTATTTCAGGTTAATGTAAGGTACAAACAACTAGGTTACAATGTTTGCATTTGTTAGGTAGAGTCCCTCTTGTATTTGTGTCCTGCACCCAAGACATGTGCCGGATCGCTTTGCATTGCACCCATTAAGTGGGAAATATTTAAAATACAAGTATCATAGAGAGGACGTAGGCTAGTAAATTCAAATCATACATCTTAGAGGTCTACAGTTTTATGTATAGGCCACACAGAGGGGAGAAAGTGAGGAGCTGAGATGGTGTCCTGCTCGCACATCTCCCTTTACTAGGGCAGCATTGCTTTTACGGCATATCTTTCCAAAATGATGTGATTTCTAGTCCTGCACTACCCTAACCGTTATCCCCAGAACATACCTCAATTTGCCACTGGCCCTTTGTAGTTTTAGCACTCAGCCGTGAGCATGTTCTTTGGTCGCATCAGTGTAGAGGTCAGGAGACATGTTGATTTTCTTTACTTCGGATTCTTTGTTTTGGAAATTTATACTTCATTTATCTTTCTGATAATTATATTATACCTTTGGTTTTTAATAAGCCTCATATTTCTTTCTCTAGTCCAAGGAGGAATTTAAGTTTTAAAAAAACTGGGGGGATAGTAGGTTGTGGTAGATTGTATTTTTCAAAGACAGTCACCATAGTATTTCCCAGCCCAGGTAATCTTCCACCATGTTTCTCTGATACTATTTCATTATGATTAAGAGGTAGAATCCCTCTCCACGCATCTGAATCTGGATAGACCCTGTGATGGTTTTGATCAATAGAATACGGTGGCTTAATGCTAAGTAGCCTTAACTGTCTTGGCATCTTCTACTTTCTGACTCTTGAAAGCCAATTGCCACATGAAAAGTGTGACTGCTAAGGAATCACCATGCTGTGAGAAGCCCAAGTTTGGTGGAGAGGCCTTGAGAAATGAGATGGGACTTGTAGAGAGACAGAGGCCAAGGAGGTAGCAAACACGGGAATGAAGAAGCCCTTCTGGACACCCTGCCCAAAACACGACTGACTAACCTCCTGAGAGATCCCAAGATTAAATCACACTGTTGACCCTAGCCAATTCACAGAACCATGAGAAATATATTTTAAGAAATGTTATTAATACTTTGGGATAGTTTCGGATGCCATAAATAACCACAATAGAATTTCGTACCAGAAGCAAATCCTTAAGATTCTTAAAAGTTATCTTGTCTCACAAAGAATGTCAAGAGGACATTGGAACCTTATTCTCCCAAGTCATTTTTCTAGTTGAGAGATTCTATGAGGCATCAGCTTAATCTTTTTTAGGTCTTAACAAAGTATGTTACATCATGTGTTTTATCTGAATGTAATTCTAATGCTACATTTTATAGGAAGGGTCTTAAATTTTGTTTATACCATAAGCCCATTTCCTATTTTGAGAACCTTTGTTGACTGAAAAGACTGAGGATGGGAGATACTTCTATTTTCAAACACTTCTCATTCTTACTCCTTTATATCTCCTCTACATTGTGTTTAAAAAATTATCAATTTCTTCTTTAGCTCATCTCTATTTGTACCTTATTATAAAGAGATAAAAGACATTGGTTAGAACTTTTGATAATCTGCCTAAACATTTCCTTAGCCTGTTGTACCAGTGGGGTATATGTCAGTTTTCATATTAATGCAGGTAACAGTTTTGCTAAACTTCCTTCCCCTTTGTAACATTTGTCATATTTTCTCCAGCCTCCAATAACAACCTTTTCACTGTCCTTCCAGGCTCCCCTAACATATATCTTGAGGCCCTTCTTTCTCTGTTTCCTGCCTGAGCCCAAGGCCAACACTATATGTTTTAGGGTTTTGTTTTGGCAGCACTCTACCTCTGGAATAAATTTCTGTTAGCATTACCTATTGTGGAATAATGCAATGCCCCAGAACGTAGTGGATTGTAGCTTTTTACTGTGTCTCACAATTCTGAAGCTTGACTGTAATCATGAGGAATGTGTTCCTCTCTATGTGATATCAGTTGAGGCTGCAATCATTTGGCATCTTGATGAGATAGGGAATCCAAGGTATCTCATTCACATACATGGCTGGCAATTGATGAGAGAACTCAGTTGAGAGAACCTACGTATCACCTGTCCATGTGAAAATAGGCTTCTCTCAACATGGTGGATTCCAAGAGCAGCAATAACAAGAACAACCGTTCTTAGAAAACCAGGCAGAAACTATCAGATGTTTTATGATTCAGCTTCAGGAGTTCTTCAGTCACTTCTGCTATATTTTGTTGATCAAAAGCAATGCACAGGCTTTCCCATATTCATGATGAGAGTACTTATCAAAGACAAATATTCGGAGTCATGGTTTATTGGGGTGCTATCTTGAGAGATCAGTGACCTAACTGGATAGAGATAGAATGATAAAAATATGTTTGATAAAAAAATGTGGTTAATTTAAGTAGTACTAGGTGTGATTATTGGTTGGCAAATTGCCCTTATTCTGGAGCATAAGGTAAAGAGAATAAATGATAAATCAGCCTTTATCTAGATCCGTGTCCTGAGAAGTAACTATATCCAGTTATCAATGGACAGGGCTTGCTGGCCACTAAGCACAGGTAACCTTCAGTCTTCTACCATGTGGTATAAAGCTGCATGGTATAAAGCTCTTTTATTAATGAGATTTATTATTGCGATGCACTGACAGATCTTTTCCTTTTCGTCTGGCCCATCTACCTTCATGTAAATGATTTATCAAGAGATAAGACTTAGGACTTTGCGATGGGTACATAAGAGCAAAGGAGAACTAGAACGATCTCATTTTCTTTTACCTGCCCTTCAGCATTCTTGATGCAAACAGGCTGGGCTGGGCTCCTACAGGCAATGCAGGGACAGCTAAGAACCCAACAGCAGTGGGCCTGGGGCATGGAACCACAGGGAGCCGGAAGGAGGAAGCAGAGCTGGAAGATGTTTCCTTTCTGTGAAACTGGCTTCTGGCTTTGAGGCCGCAACAGTAATATTTCATGTCTTCTGTGGTGTCTCCTACCTTTAAATGTCAGTCTCTGCAGCCGCCTTATCTCCTGTAGCACATTTCAATTAGGTATTCCAAATCACATCCTTTTCTTCCAGGACAAATATGCCAGGGGTGATATTTACTGTTGGAGCATCATTTAAATACTTAGGGGGAAAAAAGGCCTAGTGAATAGCAATTTCTCTCTTAGACGAATAATAATAAAACACAGTAATAATGGAGAGCAGAGGTAAATTCTAGCTTTGATGCCAGTAACTGGATGATTTAAGTGAATGTTTTTGTCTCCACCCTCTTCGGTCTCCCTCCCTATTCCTGCCTCTGTGTTAAGGTTATGAAGGTTGGCTCTGTCAAGAGCATCCTCCCACTTCTTCATTGGAGGCTCACAGTGCTTCCCAGGATGTCTGGTTGTCTATCCGGAGACAGCTGGGCTCCTGCTTCATCCTGTTCCTGCTTTTGTTTTGAGGAATGTTTGCATGAAATCAGAATCTCTGTTTTTATCTAGATATTTACCAGGCACCACTGCTTATTCCTTACCTCTAGGACGTTTTCAGCTCCTGATGAAACACCCCAACCTCACCTCCAGGGGTCAGGTGGCTCAGAAACCTATTATTACGTGTTTTCCCCTTAGAATCAAGTCTTAGTTCCCTGACTTGGTATTGAAGGTCCTTCAGTAAGGTCTGCATTTCTCATCTCATCCTTGTTTTCTTTTATTTGAGACAGTCTCACTATGTTGCCCTGGGTAGAATGCTGTGGCGTCACAACTTCCAACTCTTGGGTTTAAGCTATTCACTTGCTTCAGCCTCCCAAGTAGCTGGGACTACAAGTGTCTGCCACAACACCAGCTACTTTTTTGTTGTAGTTGTCATTGTTGTTTGGCAGGCTGGGGCTCGATTTGAACCTGCCAGCTCCAGCGTATGTGGCTGGCCCCCTTAGCCACTGATCTTCTGCTGATCCTTATATCCACTTGTTCCCTAGGCTGTTGTCTTCTTTGCCTCCCCAGTAAGGCGGTGTCACAGTCTGTGCCTATGCTTGGCATATGGTGGCGAAGGTGAGCTGTCAGTATTCTCCCCCATATTGAGAATTCTTCTGGTAGATTCTTCTTCATATTTAGATTCCTGTGAAGGGGTCAGATTATGTTTTACTTTTCCCATTGAGCCTTCTCTTGGCTCCTCAGCATTCGGTGACATTTCCTTTCTGAATTTAGAAAGTGTAGCCCTCATTTGGTGCATGGCACATGCTATCTTATGCTATTTTGTACGTCCATATGTTGTCTATACAATTGGATGATAAGCCCCTTACCGGCAGGGATGACTGTTCCCTGTCTGTGCTTATTTCATATCCTCTCCAAGTCTAAGATAGTTGTTTGAATAGAGATGCTGAGTTACTATTCCTTGAGCAGACAGACAGATCAAGGAGTAAATGAAAGTAAGGAACCTAAGAAGCTCATCTTTTTGTGCCAATATGTTCAGTATGGAAATCAGAAACTTGCCTAAAACAAGGCCTTTCATTTCCCTGTTTCCCCTGTAAATAGAGCTCTCCTACTTGGGTTCCTCTGAAGTAAAAGGCTTTGCCCTAGCCTGATACCAAAGGCTGATGTTTCAGAGGAAGAGCTTTTCCTAGTGACAGAGGGCTTTGAAAGCATCTGGGGTTTGCCACATACAGCTCTTTGACAACCAAGATGTCTTGAGCATTAGAGTGAAGGGGATTAGAAAATCAGACCATGTACTCAATTTCAAGTCCAAGGAAGGCTAGAGTAGAATCCCACAGAAGTTTCCGTTCTGTCTCTGTCACTTACTAGGCAGTTAATCTCTATATCTCAATTTTTCTATTTATAAAATGGATTTATTAACAGCTTTCTACCTTACAGGGTTGTTACAAGGTGCCAACGTGATAATCGATGGAAAAGCACTTTGGATATTGCAAAACACTATATGAATGTCAGGAATTAGGCCGGCAGCAACTTGAAGCCATCCTTTGATATGAACTGGGGGTTTACTCTGTACGGTAGAGCTCTACTCTGTAAGTAGAGCCCTTTCTACATTACAGCAAACCAGCAGAGCCATCTAGGATTCACCATGGCATGGATGCTAACTCGTAGACAGGTGAAAGCTGGGAACAGGATTATAGCCCAGGAAGCACATCTGTAAGTTTAACATCAGGAAAAAGGGGAGGTCACACTGGCAATGGTCTGACCCTGGGCATGCTTTGGATACTTGGGAGTTTGGCGGATTCTATCCTTGAAGTATTTCTGAACATTCTGATTTAGCTCCCTCCTGTCACCAACAGCTCTGCTTCTGTGCAGCCTTTTTGGTTTCTTGATTGATTAGTTGTATCCAACTTCTTGATCACACTTGTTCCTGTACATGGGCTCCAGGGGTCTGTGCTCCATCTATGGACCCCCAAAAGGACTTCTAAAGACCAGATGCCCCCGACTGATCCCACACTGCTGGTGGCTTTGGCTGCAGCCCAGGAAGGACAGACAGTGACGATAGGTGGGGAGTCCACTGTCCTCAATCTTTATATATATATATATATCAACACTGGAGAAAGGAAGAGGATGTAAAATCTTCTGTGGAAGGAGAGCTACCTCTGACCAAAATGGTTTGGGGCCTTCCCCCACCCCCTTTCTTTTTTCTTCAAGTTTTACAAGTGGCATCAGCAACCAAGTAAGGGAAAGCTAAGAGGTTTAAGCGCGCTGGTGCGCACTAGGCTAGGTTAATAATCCTAAACCTTCCCAACTGGCCATTCAGGGTGAGACAGACCAAGCAGAAAGCATTCGGTTACGGAGAACACGGCTGGAAAACCAGGATCCTACCAGAAGTGGACGCTGACAGCAAAGCGGTGGAGCGGCTCCCGGCCCCCGCCCTCCCTCCTCCCTCTCCCTCCTCCCCGTCCCTTCTCTGCTTCTTTCTCCTCCCGTTTTTTTCCTTCCCTTGGAGACCGCTGCAGGCCCGGGGCTCCAGCCTCTGACCGCTGCTGCCCCCTGCTGGGAAGAAAGCCGCACTTGGTGTGGAATGTGCCCGGTTCTCTACCCGGATGGCTGCCTTTGTGCAGACCCATCCCGCGGTCTGTGGCTAGTACGTGATTTGTCTCGGGAGAGGGTAGAACAACTCAGAAAATCCCTTGCACCAAATTACTTCTTGGGTGGTCTTGAGACCGTACGGGTCTTAGGAATCCAAGCCCTGGGAATTGATGGCTTTCCATCCTTTGAGCTCTCCGGGAAAGGCGGCTCCTGGCTGCTTTTTTCCTGGGTAACCTTTAAGCACAGTTGGTGACTTTGATTACTGGGTTAGCTTAACACAGTGGCTTTCCTGAGGGAAGTTGGCAGAGGGAAGTTGAGTCTTGATGGGGCTATAGAAGGGTGGCTCTGGAAATCTCTTGCCTGTAAAGGAGGCATCAGAGATTAGAGGTTCTGGTGACCAGGAGTCTCCCAACCAGGTGGGAGGGGAATATTGTCCACTGCGGGGGGAAGACTGCCTAGCAAGGAGGGTAATACAGGCCTTTACTCCTTCCCAGCTTTCTCCAGAGTGGGCTGTGCCAGTAGACTGTGCCCAGTTGGCTCTGGAAGGCAGAGGAACAAGAGGGTTTCTGTCTCCAGTGAGACTGTAAGGTAACCCTGATGCAGCCCCCTGGATCTTCAGCCTCCAGTGCAGCCCAGCCAGACAGCAGCTATGACCTCCCTGACCACACCATAATTCTGCTTGAGGGATTTATTTTCCTTCCATGAGCTCCTGCCAAGACTCTTGGTTAGAGCTAATGGGGCTCCCCAGCCAGCCAGTGTCTCCTAGTGATGTGTGTAAACAGTGCCAGGCAGGAAATAGCTTTCCTGTTCTTAATGGGCTTGTTAAATCTCTTACGGAGTGGGGTTTAAATGGCTTTATTATGAATAATAATAGTAAGCAAGCGTTCTTAGTAGGAGTAGGAAAATTATGATGCCAGCCCTGCCTGCCTCTTCCCATTTTCTTCTTGCCAGCTTGGGGATTCTTTTCCTTCTTAGTGCACGGGGACGGGTGTGGAGCGACTCTGGGACCTGTCACAGAGGAAGATGGGGAAACTGTCTTTGTTGCTCACAGCTTCCCAATCCTGAGCGCCTTTCCACTTGCATGGTGTTTCCTGCTCCCTTACTTCCTTCAGTCAGGTTCTCAAGCCCTCTTCCAATCAAAGATGGAACTATATGCCTATCTCTCTCTCTTCATTGTATTTAGGGTTGAAAGCCATGGGCCAAGGTTCTGAGGTTAAGCTTAGGTCTCAGGTAGAGGTGGAGAGAGCATGGTGTATGCTGATGATGGGAGCTCAGAAGTGGGGCTCTGTTCTCTTCCCTAGGGCTATGGTCTGAATGTGTGTGTCCCTCCCAAGTTTAAATGTTGACACCTAAGCCCTAATGTGATTGTGTTAAGGGGGGGCCTAATGGAAGGTTATTAAGTGATGAGGGTTACCATTCTTATGAAATAGGCCCAAGGGAGCTTTTTCCCTACTTCACCATACAAGAACACGCCCAGAAGGCGTCATCTATGAACCAGGAAACAAGCCCTCACCAGATGCCACACTGTATCTGCTAGCACCTGGATCTTGGACTTCCCAGCCTCCAGAAATAAATTTCTGTGATTTGTAAACCCCCCAGTGCATGGCATTTTGGTATAGCAGTCTGGACAGATTAAGATATCCCAGTTTATAGCTGGAACTGGAGGTGTACAGTGTATCCCAGACTTTAGTAATTTATATATCAGGTTTACTATTTTTACCGTAACTTCCTACGACAGTATTGGTTTTCCTTACACTGGTTCTCTTGTTTGACTTAAGTAGATTTGGCATCTTCTTAAGCAATATGTCTTTGAAATCCTGGGTTCAATGTGTGAGCCAGGTTTTTCTTACCGAATACATGTAGAAGTGAACATCTAACAGCTTTTTTGGTTTTGAAAAGTTCATCCACGTGGCAAATGTGTCCCACCCTCAGGGAAAATGTACCATAACATCTGGAAACAGTGCCCTAGGGGAGTGGTTCTCAAACTTTAGCAGGCACAAGAAACACTGGCAGAGCTTGTTAAACTATAGAATAGATGTTGGACTTCTTCCTTGGAGGTTCTAATTCAGCAGGTCTGTCATGAAACCCCTTGACTTTATAGTTTTAAAGATAGATGCTGCAGTGGCCTTGGCCTGGAGGGAAAGAGCCTGTTTTCCATTTCCATGTGTGTTGATTTTGTAATCTGAAAATGGTGATAGACCCATTTCAAAGAGTTTTATGAACATTAAATATGCCACTTACCCCATGTAGAACACCGGGCACATAGGGGGTTCTATAAAAGGCAGAATGATTTTTCTAGGAGCCAAGCTATCTGCAACAGACTTAATGTGTCCCTACCACCCCAAATTCATAAGTTGAAGCCCTCAACCTCAATGTGATGATATTAGGAGGTAGGACCTTTGGGAAGTAATTAGATCATTAGGTTGGCATCCTACTGGTGGGATGAATGCCCTCTGAGAGCTCTCCTGCTCTCTTCCTGCCATGGGAGGGTATAATGAGAAGTCAGTAGTCTGCAGTACTGAACTGGGCCCGGATCAACACCCAGCTGTGCTGCCACGCTGCGTGTGCACTTCCAGACATCAGAACTTGGTGAGAAATACCTCTCTGTGGCTTCTAACCCACCCAGTTGATGGTACTTTGTTACAGCAGTCCAAAGTGCCAAAGTGACTAGGATAACCAGTTGGGAGGTTTTTGAGCTGTAGGGCTTTTTAGTGTTCAGCTTGAAGTTCAGTTGGAAAATAGGGGAAGTTATGTCAGGTTAATTCTGGCACTAAGTTCTAGTCTTAAATATAAGTCCATTAGGCAACTCCAGGTAGCCAAGCAGTTCTCCAGCAACCTCCAGGAAGTAGTCTATCTTATAGAACCCTGGAAGGAGGAGGCAGTGGGATCTTCATTCATGCCTGGTCAAGGACTGTGTTGAGGGCCAAGGAATGGAGGTGTGTTTCTTGCTCTGCTTGTTGTATTCTGAGAGGTAGGCAGGCAACGAGTAACAATTTGATTAGGTGATTGTATTAATGATTTTTTTAGAAAAGATACCTAGGAATTAAGCCCCCTTTCTGTATTTTAGAAGTTTACAAGTGTGATCCTACAAGGAAGACAGGACCCTCATTCCATGACTGCAGCCCCCAGATCCTCCTCTCACTTCCCACCAACTCAGAGAAGCATTTAAGCCAGGCTCAGTGGGTAGGAAGTAGAATTCCCTCAGGTGGGCTCTGGGCCCCCTGGGGGCAGATGTAGCAGCACAGAGTTGCAGTCAGGCTTATCTTGTGATTCACCCTTGCTGTCTTGGCACCTCTGCATTTCTTCTCTCCATCCATCTTCCTCGTGTGGTTTTTACGCTGGCTCATCAAATGCTTCCCCACTTCAACCAGTAAATGATGCTGAACCAATGATAGATTTTACAGCAGGGAAGTAACATAACTTTGAAGATAACTGACCACTGTCTGGAGCTTGGACTAGAAGATGAGTGACTGGAGGAGGGGGACTAGGGAGGAGGTGAGGATGGAGATGAGGGGAGGGGGAAAGACGCTACCCAGCCGGCAAAGTTCACCTGCTCAAAGCCTGGATCTTTCTCTTTGAACTTAGAGGACAAAAATGAACTTGTAGTTTTGTGTGTAGCTTTAGTTGTCTTTTGTGGCTGAGTACCCTATTTGTTGGCAAGGTAGATTTCCAAAAGAGGGTTGGGAAACAAGATAGACTGTTATTGAATAAGACCATGTTTGCACAGCTTGGCCATGGCCTTCTCCATTTCAAGTTTGCTCAACTCAACAAACATTGAACATTTACTATATATCAGAGGTTAATGGTATTTAGAATACCACTTATTTTGGTTTTGATGTTGAAAAGATGGTGAAGGTAGTGAAGGTGTCGAGGTGTAACACACACACACAACACAAAGCATGCACACATGTTCGTCTTAAAATTCTTCAGGGACCCCAGTGGACCCACATGGTGAGTGCTAGAACAGGGAATTGACTGTAAATTCTTGGGACCTTGTACAAATATTCTCTCTGACTCTTTTCATGAACAACCCACTGAGTTAGCACTCCCCAAACCCTGTGATGTGAAGGGCTCACAATTAAATATTCCTCATGCTGCGTGGACATATACACTGCCGAGACTATGTGCTTGCTCCTTGTGCTGTGTTTATTGGGAAGCTGCCACCTCTGTCTCCTTTGCTCTTTGAAAAAGCTATGGATAGATCCAGAGTGGCGGCTATTTACATACTGAGCTTCTGCCTGCTTTTTCAGGGCTTTTTGTTCAAGTGTCAGTACTGGTTTGTAAAACATGAACAGAGTTGGGGGGAAAAGTAATTACAGTTCACATCTGGTGTTTCTGCTGACACGGTCTGGAGCTGCCTGGCTGCACTCTGTCCCTTCTCTCATCCTGCCTTTTCAGTTATAGGTTCACCCTCTCCCTCCCGCCCCCTCGTCCCCTGTTGGCTCTTCTTGCTTGCTCTTCTAAATGTCAAAGAGCTACATATATGAAAGGTAGCTGGCCTTTCCATGGCCACTGGGTAGCCCACCCCAGAAAGCCTGCCACCTTTAGTGGGCAGAAATCTCTGATTACAATTACACAGGGAAATCTCTGGTGTGTTCACTTCCCAGAGGCCACAATGGTCTGTCCTCTGAATCTAGATCTAAAGCCAAATCTTCTCTTGGACCAGACCAGGCCAGGAGCATTATATAGTCAGTCTAGATTATAGAAACTTCTAATCTCCCTGGAGGGCATGTTGCTGTTTTGATGCTATCATGATTTATCTCTCTACGTTTAATAATTCAATATCAGAACTGTGTCACAATTCCACTCTTGGTGGTGGAGAATGATCTAGAGTGGTGATTATCTGACTTATGGGTTTCAACATAATATTTTAAAATTAATCACGGTGACAAACATATCCTTCAACTAAGGATTTTTTTTTCCTTAATGTTTCATCATCACTGTATCATAAAAGAAAGAGACATTTTTAACTCTAAAATGTAGGAAAAACATTCATTAAGCATAAAGGACAGTTCTTTATATTAAATAAATGTGTGTTTTAAAAATCTGATAACCTTTTGAGAGGAAGCCTGCTATTTCTTGAAATAGTAGAAATGGTGCTGTGTGACTTTATAGCCCTCATTGTGGGGGAAAAAGAACAGTAAGGGAATATTTTCCTGTGAGTCTTCTGTCACTTTCAGCACAGTGCTGGGCACCCAGTATCCCAGGCTCAATTTCACGTTCCTTCCCGATTGTTACTATTTTTTCTAACTGCTTTGATTATATAATCAATGTGACTATCAGGAAGGTGTTATTTACTTCATAACAATGACTCAGGCTTTTTTGCAGTTTTGGCCAGGGCTGGGCTTGAACCTGCCACCCCCCAGTATATGGGGCTGATGTCCTACTCCTTGACTCAAGCTTTTTTTTTTTTTTTACTTCATATAATTAATATTATTGACTGCATGCCATTTCATAGGAAAAAGAGAAGGAAAAAGGTTTGGCAGGCATATATGATAGTAAGTTCACTTGTGGATCGATATAGCAAATTTGGAATTATAACAGAACTTCCAAATGCAATCACCAGAAATTTTCTTTCCTCCCAACTCTGTTTTACTTTTTTTTTTTTTTTAATCAGAGGCTATGCCTTTTCTTCTTTGTTCCTCCCTTAGTCCAGTGATGAGTGCATAGTAGATTATGAATAAAGGCTTGGTGGTTGTTGTGGGAAGCAGTAGATGGAGGTTGGTGAACATTCCAAGAAACACAGCGGTTGGGAATTGGTGGCTAAAGAAGTGATTATAGGAGAGAAATAAAAAAGAAGACGTGATTATAGGAAGATAATACAGAAGACACTCGGAGGAGTGGGGAAGTTCAGTTGGGGATTTTCAGGGACACATATGAAAGTATCCCTGATAAGCTGAGTGCCTGAATGTTGCAGCTTTTTGAAAAATATCATTAATAACTTGAGATTCAGAAAATCATTGCATGGTTTAAATGGGATAAAACTTTTGGCTAGAACATGTATCTCTGGGGATTCCAAGAAACCCACTCATGAAAGTGGTTCACTAATTTATTCATTCAATAAATATTTAACAGACACCAACTACGTGCCAGAATTATTCCAGATGTTGTGAATATAGCAGTGGATAAAATGAAAATTCCTGCCCTCACAGAGCTTATATTCTAAAGGGGAGTGATAGGCAACTTAGAGAATAAATAAATACATGGTGTTCTAAATGACGATAAGGGCTATGAGGAAAAAATGAAATCGCAAAGAGTGAGTGTGCAAGCTGGGGGTGGTAATGGTGATCTCAAGTTTAGGTGGGATTAAGCAGATGACGTGAGTTGACAGGCAGCCCTGGTCTCTCTTAGTTTTCCAGGAACCAAAGCAAGATGGTCAGGAAGCAAAGGGCCTCAAATTCTCTGAGTGCAATCTGCCTTTGCACCCCAATTAACAGTGACAGCACACTGCTTGAAAATGGGAAATAAAGTGGAAGGAAAGCAAACGCTTGATAGTTGCCCTGACATTCACTGTGGCGAGATGGGGAATGTACAATAAATGTCACTGACGGAGCAATATTCATGAAGTAAAAATGTCAGTTTTCAATTTGGCATGAGGATGATTTGACATGTATTAGTCGCACACAGAATATTATCATAATTAATGCATTAATAATGCAGCTGTCCTTTTTCTCCTGATTTCAAGTTAAAAAGGAGGAAATGGAGAGAGGCAAGGGAAAGAGCAGCTCTTGCCCTGATCAGACCTTTTCTCCTGGTGTTTGTCTCTTCCGTGGCCCTGCCTTCTCCGTGGCACTGGCTTCTGATGAGCCCTGCTCCAGATTTATCCATCTCAACGCTTCCCTCACGTTCCCATGAACAACATAGCGGCTTTGTCTGCTGAGGATGTACTCCTTTATTTTCAACAACAACACTCTAAAACTATTTCTAAAGATATACATCTAGATTGTAAAAATGGCGGATGAACCAAATCAAGAGAATAAAAATATCCCATAATCTCATCGCCTAGAGGAAACTACTATTCCTCTTTCAGAGTTTATGCTTTAATCTCTCCCTCCCATATACTTATTCATATTGACAAATATTAGATGATTCTATATATAATCGGTGATCAATTTCATATATGTTAGGGATTTTTGTCTTCATAAATGCTTTTTCATACTATCCAATTGTTGGGTGATATATTATTGTACAGATATAGCATGATACATTTAATTCTCTCTTATTGTCATCTCAGTTGTTTCTGTGTTTTTGATATTGACCTGATATAAGTAATGTAGTGATGCATTCTGAGTTCTGGAGACATAATTTATCACAGGCATCACATGGATTCCATGTAATTATACTAATTATTTAGTGCATACAAAGGTAAGCTCTGTAGATTTAGAACCGAATCAGTTAAGGTTTTTAAGAACATCTAAATTGGCTACATTGATTAAATTTCTTGCTATGAGCAATTGAGGGTGGGTCACTATGATGGAATGTTCTTCACT
This sequence comes from Otolemur garnettii, assembly GCF_000181295.1. Taxonomy (NCBI): domain Eukaryota; kingdom Metazoa; phylum Chordata; class Mammalia; order Primates; family Galagidae; genus Otolemur; species Otolemur garnettii. Next base: position 5,130,486 of record NW_003852415.1, read on the forward strand.
GGAGCTAATCTTCACCTGAGCTAGTCTTAATAATTGGGGGATTGACTAGGAGATTGGGGCTTTGGCATCTGTCTCTGGAAAGTATGGGTTGGTCTGCTTGGAAATGATTCTCTGGGGCTTGTTTTCTGCTTTTTCTTTCTTTGCACATATCTTTGATGCCTTAGATTGGATAAATTCTTAGATGCAGAGCTGATGGCATATGGGTTATCTATTAAAGCAATGATGCTATAAAACAAACAATATGTGTGGCATAAGAAATAAACATTATTGCTCACATGACTGGTGGCTCTGCTGATGTTGGGTGGGCCTAGTTTCATGCCTGAGGTTTGATTGGCTGGCTATTGGCTGTTCAAGGCTTACTGGTACTCGGATGACTCAGGAGACCTAATACTTTTTCACTGTCAACTCATTCTCCAGTAGGCTGGCCCTAGCATGTTCTCGTGTCATCATTGGCGAAGGCACAGGCAAGTTTTTTTATACATTCTTTTCAAGTCTCAACTTGTATAACATTTACTAACATCACAAAGCAAGTCATGTGATTAAACCCAGCATCAAAGAACAGAACATTCTGCCCTGCTCACAGTTGGAGAGTGTTGTAAGGTTACATGGCAAGGTCATGGATTCAGGGAAGGGTAAGAAATTGGGGCAAAATTTGCAATTTTTCTTACCAGATCAAAAGCCATTCTTATGTTCAAGGCTTATGATAGATGTTTCCAAATGGCCCTCTAGAAAGGCTGGGCCAAGCCCACTAGTGGTGTAAGATTTACCAGTTTTCTGATTCTCTTACCTTTGCTGATTCTGGGAGTGATTTATGACTTTCAATCTTGGCTGTTTTGATTGGCATTTCTACCTGTTCTTGAAGCTACACAGATTTTCTTTGTAGTAGTCCTTTACTTGCAGGGGGCCCTAAAAGCTGCCCAAGTCTCTGGTTACTTTTCTTCTGCATCCTGGATCCTTTTGCCCTCTTTATCTAGCACTTGTGCTGACCTGCTCCAAGCTACCTGGAATATTCAGTGATCCATAAAGGTCCATTCCCCAATCATTTGGAGTCAGTGGGAGTTACTATGTGTCTTTACTACTTTACTACCTAAAAAAGTGGGGCAATTTTTAGTCCTCATTATTCCCTAAATATCAGAATTTCTAGGACCAGAAGGAAGCTTAGAATTGAATCTGATTTTCTTACACAGTATTATTCCAAAGCTATTGTTATTAATATGGGTGTGTATGTAGATGAAGATAGGGATATAGATAAAAATTTGTCTAGAAAATAAGTTGGAAGAAATTAATCACCATTAGCATTTGAGTATACATTTGCATGGAATAATTTTAGGTGATTTAAAAAAAATCTGTAGTTTTGTGTGCAGGAACTGAGGGTTAGAGAAATTAAATGACTCATCTCATCTCATATCCGAAAGATAAATAATAACCAAACTGCGATTAGAGCCTAGTTCTGCTGATTCCTGGTTTAATGCTCCCTTGAGACAATACCACAATATGACCTCTGAGGCTCAGCTGTCTTTTGTTTGATTGTTTGTATCCAAGCAGCACTGGCAATTTGGTTTGGTTTGGTCTGGTTTTGCAAGAGTGCTTTGTTTTTTGCAGGTTCATAGGGAAATAAAGAATTTTTAGCAATGCTTGAGCCATCTAAGTCAACTGTGTGAATGCAGTGTGCATGTATGTCTGAAGTCTGGATGCATACTTGCATGGCTTCAAAATTTGACAAATGATTCAGGTGAATAGTGGGTCTTATCTGTTAAATCACATTAAGGCTGCCAGGTGGATGCATTCTGAGTTCTGGAGACATAATTTATCACAGGCATCACATGGATTCCATGTAATTATACTAATTATTTAGTGCATACAAAGGTAAGCTCTGTAGATTTAGAACCGAATCAGTTAAGGTTTTTAAGAACATCTAAATTGGCTACATTGATTAAATTTCTTGCTATGAGCAATTGAGGATGGGTCACTATGATGGAATGTTCTTCACTGGAGCTAATCTTCACCTGAGCTAGTCTTAATAATTGGGGGATTGACTAGGAGATTGGGGCTTTGGCATCTGTCTCTGGAAAGTATGGGTTGGTCTGCTTGGAAATGACTCTCTGGCTTGTTTTCTGCTTTTTCGTCCTTTCCCTTTTATGTGAGTATTGTTTTCTAAGACATCCAACAATAACAACAACAACAAAAATTCCAGGTGCTATGGCTCATGCCTGTAATCCTAGCACTTTAGGATGCTGAGGTGGGTGGATTGCTTGAGCTCAGGAGCTCGAGACCAGACCGAGCAACAACAAGAGCCCATCTCTACTAAAACTGGAAAAACTAACCTGGTGTTGTGGAGGGTACCTGTGATCCCAGCTACTTGGGAGGCTGAAGATCCCTTAAGCCCAAGAGTTTGAGGTTGCTATGAGCTTTGATGCCACAGTACTCTGGCACTCTACCCAGGGTAAGACCTGACCCTGTCTCAAAAAAAAAAAAAAAGAAGAAGAGAGAAAGAAAGAAAAAAATATTTAGGCACTCCTCTGGAGAATAGTGATTGGCCCAAGTGTTACCATGATGATGAAGAAGAGAGACACCTGATTTGAAAAGCTCTTGACCTGGAGAACACCAAAAAGATGTTGGTGTCTTGAGCACATTGTTCTGAGTCAAAGTTGGATGTTAAATCAAGCCATTTGGAGGCCAGAACCATGTGGCCAAGTTAGCATCTTTTATCCACTTAGGGCTTTCTGTAAGCCTTCTTAGATCACAGAGGAAATGGGCACTCAGAGATGAACATAAACCAAGAGAGACAAAGAGCCTGGGACCTGACACTGCTTCAACAAGCCGGAGGAATGGGATCTTGACCCCTAAGAAATTAACACCTACAGGTTCTTCTTTCTTAGGGCTTCCTTAGTGTCTGTTTTTCATTATGCCATTTGGTTTGGAAGAACTGTCTACCTTGGATGCTGAGTTTTGTAAGCACAGGTAGAATGGGCAAGGTGTTATAGGATTTGGATGGAGACTTGCAACAAGAGAGGGTATAGGTATTCTGTGCCTAGATGGACTCTAGGGCTCATGCTTGATCATACCAAGATTCAGGCATGATAAAATTGTCACTCTTAGCCCACAATCCCACACGTACCCAGATGCATATTCTCTTAGCCTGCACATTTGCATCTGGGCTCCACCTACTAGTATGATTCACTTAAAAGTACCTTAATGATCCTGTAAAGATTGTTGTTGGCTGCTTCTTGATGGTGAAGTGCTCAGTGAGAGACAGTTTAAACAAGCATGTCACTAGAACTGAATAAATAGATTTTGATGAAACTGGTTCAGTTCCTACTTTCCTTAGGGTAAAGCTCAGCCTTCTCCACTTCACTGGTGCTATGAAAATCCACTAGCCCTAATTTCCAAGCTGTGTCCAAATGCAGATTTAACTGCTAGCAATTCTTTAAAACCATAGCAAAATTTACATGGAGATTGAGACACTTGGGAGTGGTGGTGGGTAAAAAAAATGAAGTGATAGAGCCAAAGGGCAAGGAAGGGAACTGGAGGCCCATGGCAATACGAGCAGGAAACTCATCATTTTTTGGGGGGTCAGTTCAGTGGCCCCACAGCATTAAGCACAAGTCTATGCTCCGTAATCTCAATTGGCTAGAAGAGACAGGTACTGAGGCAAAGGTGGGAGCATGAAAATTCACCCAAGTGGTTTACTAAGCCTCACAGCTACGCTCTATACTTACCTGCAGTTCTGGCTGGAACACAGCTAGCATATGAGAAGGAATGATGATTGACAGCAGAACATATTTGTCTGAAGATTCCTTAAAGTCATCCCAGCTTCTTCCTTAACCTCTATATCCCTGCTTCCTCTTCTTAAAAAAATGCAGTGGGCTGGGTGTGGCAACTCAATGCCTGTAATCCTAGAACTCTGGGATGCCAAGGTGGATAAATCACTTGAGTTCACTTTAGCCAGGCATCATGGAGCAGCTACTTGGGAGGTTACTTGGGAGGCTTAGGCAAGAGGATCACTTAAGACCAGGAATTTGACATTGCTGTGAGCTGAGACTCTGTCTCCAATAAATAAGTTAATAAATTAATTAATAAAACACAGTAACAGATATTGCAGTAATCATAGAATAGTATGTATCATATAGGCTTGTTGGGAGGATTAAGTGAGTTAATGCTATGAAGACATTGAAAACCATGCTTGGCATATGGTAAGTGGTCTTGGAATACTAGTTCTTGTTATAGGTAGAACCTTCATAGTTGACCATCTCTCTCCATTCACTACCTCCTTAAGTTAACCTAATTTTGATAGACTAGATATGCACCAGATGTACTCAATAGAAGTTCTTTATGTTGACCACGTCCATATGTTGCCCTGTTTGTTACAGTCCCTTGGATGGGCCACTTACTGAAATTCTGCCGTATTTTTTAATTGCCATATCCACATTAGATTGGCATCTATATCTTACATGAGAACCTTTAATGTTTCATCTGTAATTTCTGGGTCACTTCTACCCCAGAGAGAGAGCAAGAGAACCACAGGTGCCACTGATGAGTGTTCTGAGGTGGGTCACCTTGACAACTGGGGAAATGTTCTCATGCCTGCCTATCTACCCTAACTGCCATCAGTAACCTGAATTCAGAAGGTGCCAATCTCATTAAGCACCAGTTTTCATGATTGTACTCAACTCATCCTTTTCCCACCTCTGTAATTTCCCACATTTGTACTTGTGGACTCACTTCTTTCTGAAGTTTTCTCTCGTTAGTTGTCTCCTGAGAAGCTTTCTCTCTCCAACTCAGGGTGAGCTCCTTTTTGTGGATGGACTACCTTGTGTGTCTATTTCCTCTCTCTGTCCCTCACCATTGGCATATGGTTTAGTGTTCTGAACACTCAGGCACCTAACCTTAATTTGGTGTAGACCAGGCTTTTCTACCCTTGGGCTCCCCTTAGCATGTAGCACAGACCCATTGGAGCTGTGACTATGGGAAATGTTTGTGGAAATGAATCTCAAACAATGCTTTCTTCCTGAGTTTTTCCTTGAATATTACCCACTCTATTCAGGGGTCATACTGGCAGCTTTGATCACTGTACAGAAGAAAATGATAGCCCTGCTTTGGGGCTAGGCCAGGATTGAGGTCTCCAAAGGTCTGTTTTCATCCCTCTTGAGTTGTAGTCCCTTATTTGTATATTAGAATGCTTACATCCTTAGTCCTTGAAAAGGGAAAAAAATGTGCTTATCCTCCACCATTTATCATGATACTCTCCTCCACATACTGTTCTAGAAACAACATGATAATAACTAACATTTATAAAGCATCTATATGTAGATGCTCTATAAAAGAAGGTATCTTACATAAGTTTTTCCTTTAATCCTGTGGATTAGGTATAATTCATGCCTTTTTAAAAGTTAATAAAGTTTAGAGAGCTACTTGCCTAAGAGAACAGGACTCCCAACCAGCATAGACTGTTGATCTAACACTAACTTATTCTAACTTTTCTTGCTCTTAACTGCTTGTCTTAGTCCATTTGTACCACTATAACAAAATGCCACAGACTGAGTTGTTCATAAATAGTAGGAATTGATTTCTTACAGTTTTGGAGGCAGAGATTTCCAAGGTCAAGGTGCTAGCATGTTTCATGGTGTCTCGTAAGGGCTGCTATCTGCTTGCAGGATGGTGCCTTGTTGCTGTGCCCTTCAAATGGGGAGGAATGTTGTGTCTTCAGATGCAGAAGAAAAAGAAGGATGTCACTTATTCCCTCCAGACCTTTTATCATGGTCACTAATCCCACTCATGAGGGCTTCACCCTCAAGATTAAATCACGTCCTAAAGCCCTGCCTCTTACTACTATCTGATTGGCAATTAAATTTCAACACATGAATTTTGGGGGATATTCAGACCATAGCATGTTTTCCCTACAGGTTTATAAAAGTACTTTCCTAACTCAGATATCTTTTGTTTTTCTTGTTTGAGCCTATATTTCCTTTTCTGCAGGCAGGGACATATTGATTGACATTCCATCCTCTCCTCTCTGGTGCTGCAGTAATTTTATTGTATACACACATACATCAAAAGTGTAAATTGCCTGGATACTGCACTCTATGTGGTAGTTTACTGGTTACTCTAGAGCAGGAAGAACTGAAAAGAAAGAGCAGGAATCAACACCAAAGATCACACACCTGTTGCAATTCATATTTTGTTTGCACCCTACCTTGGTCCATGCTAAGACCAAACCTGGTAGGGATTAAATGGTCCCAGAATTTGCATCTCCTCATTAAGGTCTATTTGTACCTTTCTTTTATCCAACACTTGTTTTCCATAAAGTGCTTCTTAGTTTTCATGTCATCCTGCAGGATGCTGTTAAATGCCCATCATCTGTAAGGATGAAATATAAAAAACAAGAGTTTGCCTCCCTGTGAGAGACAGTTCAGCGTATGTGTGATGAGCCCACTGCTTCCTGAGTCAGCAGGGCTTGGGCGAGACACTTCATGATTTGGGGGATCTGGAGTTTAAGGATCCAGGGAGGTCTCCAGCAGCTGTCAGCTTCCATTGTGTTTTTAAATACAAGTCTGCAATTTTATGGCGTGTTCTCCTCTTTAATCTCTACTCTTTGCCTCCATTACTGCTTAGGCCACTACCCTGGGAGAGAAACAATCCCGCTGTTTCTGTATCACTTAGTGAGAGAATAACTGCTGTTTGAATGTTCCCTCACCCCTAGAGGTGACAAGGCCAGGAAGACGACTCCTCCTCCTCATGAGTGGATTAATGCCATTATTGTGAAAGCAGATTGTTCTAAAATGAGTTCATCTCCCTCTATCTCTTGTTCTTGCCCTCTCTTACCCTTCTTCCTAATGCCATGAGATGACCCGGTGTGAAAGCCCTACCAGATACCGGCATCTTGATATTGGACTTCTCAGCTGCCAAAACTGTGAGAGAGAAATTTCTTTCCTTGTAAATCATCCAACCTGTGGTATTCTTTTATAGCAACACAAACCGGACAAAGGCAATAACCCGTTCAACATGTCACAATATGTGATATAGAAAGCTCTACAGAAATGTTTCTTAAACGAATGAATGACAGCAAATCAACATAACGCAAGAAGGTCTTGGTACTCCAGACACTCGGTCCTGTTTTGAAGAAGCAACAACCATCACCTATTTCATGTAGCTCCTTCTAGAAAATTTCCAACTTTATACAGACATGTGTGCCTTGTCCCATTTTGCCTTCACACATGGGATCAGCTGGAAGCCAAAGTGATAGTGAGTTTACATTAGCTTTTTGTCATCAGTATTTTCTGTCAGTGGATCTAATAGGTGACTTCTCTCTCGTGGTGACATTCCACGTCTCTGGGTGTTTTAACAAGGCCTTGTTCCTAAAGGCTGACCATCCTTGCTGTAAATTAGAGGAAGAAGTGGGAATCAAATACATACCTTCTTGGCTTCTTTCTCAACCAACTCTAGCTCTGCTCATCTCTCTCCATCAGGATCAACTGGCATGTTCTCTCCTTCTTATTTGGCAGAGAATGCCAAAATAACTTTGACTTTAATGAAAATAACTGTAACTTAACTCCCCCCCAGAAGGAATCTATGAATTTTATAACCTACATGAGAGGAAAACAGAACCTCCAGTTACAAAGCATAAAAACACACATCAATGGTGTTACTTTCAGCGAGTCATCCCAGCTCAGTAACACACTGTCATTGTCAGCCTATTGGGGAGGATGGTTGAATTATTGGTGATTTTTTGGTATGTTCATTAATTTATTTTAAAGAATGTTCAATGCTTTACTCTATGACACACACAATTCTAACTTTACAGATTCCAGCAGTGAGCAAAGCTGACAAAGCCCTAGTCCTCATGGAGTTGAGAAGAAGGCAGATACAAAGGAAATAAACTAATACATTATCATATGGTGGGGGAGCTGTGGAGAGGAATAAGATCAGGGAAATGATGAAGAGATGATTAATTTATGTATAAATTCAGGAAAGGACCTCAGTTGTTGAAGTTGTATTTGAACTCACACCTGAGAACTTCAGAATGATATGGAAGGAGGTCAGGAGAGGAGATGACAGCCCATGCAAAGGCCCTGAGGTAGGAATGTGGTCGCTGAGTTAGAGGTACAGGAGGGAGCTGTATGGCTAGAGTGGAGGGAAAAAAGCTGAGGCTAGAGATGAGATCAGAGCTTTAATGGGGCCAGAGAAAAGACAGTCTATAGAGCCAAGAAGAAATCTGATCAGAGTGACGTGTTCTGATTTCTACTGTAAAAGGCTGATCACTCTCACTGAGTATAGAGAATAGGCATTTAGGGGACAAAGGAGGGAGGAGGAAGACTAGTTAGGAGACTGATGTCACAATCCAGGCGGCTTGGACCACGGAGTTAGTGGTGGAAGAGGTCTGATTTGGGATGTATGTTATAGCTACGTTTGATAGGATTGTTGATGATTGGGTCTGGGGTATAGAGAAAAAGGAGACAAGGTTGACACCAAGCACATTGCCAAGGTTTTTGGCCTGAGAGCTTGGAATGACGAGTTGTCACTTTGAGAGAGAAGTAGGTTTTCAGGGAGGGTCAGAGACTTTGGGGCTCAGCTTTGGACTTAACAAGTTTCATCATCCAGGAGATATCCAGGCAGAGATATGAAATAGGTGGTGTGTATGTGACATTTGCATTTAGGATTTAGGTGGGAGTCTAGGCTAGAGTTATGAATTTGGGGATCATTAGCATACGTGTGCTAATAGGAGGCCTGAGACTGGATGAAAGTACAGAGAAATTGAGTGTAGATAGTGAGAACTGAAGGTTGGTCCCCTTCCTGGGTGGGCTTGGGGGCTGTATTGTTTAGAGCAAGGGTTGGCAGACAGTGGCTAGATTTTTGTTTCTTTCTATAAACAAAATCTTACTGGAACATGTCTGTTGACATACCTTTATCTATTGTCTGTGGCTGTTACTGAGCTAAAACAGCAGAGTTGAACACTTGTGACCAAGAGGTGTGGCCTGCCAAGCCAACAAAATCTACTCTGTGGCTTTTTACAGACAAAGTGTGCTGACTCTTGGTTTAGAGAGGAGGGAGATGAGGGGGTAGCAGGGGAGACTGAGAGGGAATAGTCTCAGTTCAAGAAAGAGCCCCAAGGGTTCTGTATTGGAGCAAGGTGATATAAGTGTTTCGATCAACAGCATTGGAATACTGGTCACTATGCAAGTTTTGAGACAGAGATTGTGTTATGGTCCATTAGTTCACTTCCAAGAAGTAACAGTCACCAGCATCCTTTTTGATTCACCCATGGAAGTTGCTGGCTTATCAGTGTTACTGGAAGGGCTTCATTTGTTCCTTTCTAGATAGAGTTTAGTTTCTTGACATTTGTGAATTTCAAAACTTATGAAATGCCCACATATGTGCCGTTGGGCAAGTTGCTTCACCGGTGAGAAAAATAATGGCTCAGGATCGTTGTGAAGATTCAATGAGATAAAACATGTAAGCCACAGCTGTGCCTGGCAGACAGTTGGTGCTCAGTAAATGCTCTGATAGCATCTACTTCTGTTTGCTCAGTCTGTGGTCGTCAGCCCAGGCTCTGCACCTAGAGTAAGATTTAGGGTGTTTGATGGCCAGCCCCACCTGCCTTGACCAGCTAAGCCCCATGACCTATGCTCAGGGCTCTGAGGAAGAGGAAGGCAGGCCAGACATGGACCTCTGCCTTCACCCTGCCCAGCCCGTCCCCCAAGAGGACTTGCAGGAGAGCTCTGACCCTTCAGCATCTGCTTTTACCTTCTGTCTTTGACAAACAGTCTCGACTGAAAGCTTTTGAGCAAACGGCAAATCCATCTTTATGAGATTACTAATGTCAACAAATTTTGTGTATCAGGATTTTATAGGCTCCTGTGGGGCTGTGCCTGTGACAACATTGGCTGGCAGCACTCGCCTGAGGAATCATACGACATGGCCCTGATGCTGGAGAAGGATCTCGATAGTTTCCCTAGATAGGGGACATTTTCTCCCTGAAGATGCTTGGGTGAGAAGCTTGAGAGGAAAGTTAGTTTGGGGGGGATTTTCTAAAGATGCTGCTTCCCAAGTTTGAATAGAAAAAGAACTACATTGCATCCATGTACCAGAGTTTGCCTTCAGCATAACAGCGTCGCTCCTCGTGAAGAGTCAGGGAGCCCACGGGAGTGTTTGTCCTTTTGGGAATGTCATAAAAGAGAATTTGCCCTTTCCCACTCACTGATCTTGCATCTGTTACTGGTGTCCCTCTTGCTCTTACTGCCACTTTTTGTGGTTGGCCTCTAAAGCTGTGGTTCTCAGAGAGCCTTCCATGGACCACCATCGTCAGCATCGCAGGGAAACTTGTCAGAGATGCAAATCTTCGGTGCCATCCCTATAACCATGGAATCAACAGCATTTCATGAGTGACCTCGGGCAAATTAGTATACCTTTTTGAAATCCAGTGTCATCTCAGGGTAGAAGGGGGTAATAATAGCACAGCATTATTGCAAAGATTAAATGAGATGAAAACTGCACTGAATTTTACACGCCTTCCAGGTGATTCTGATTATGCTAAACTTTGAGAACCACTCCTCCAAAGATTATTCTGAAAGATTCCCATTTTTGGATAATTAGAAGTTCCTACTAAGAGAATTTTTCAGGTTTTATCCCCTTACACATCTCAAACTATTTTTAATCTGCGCTCATGTGCCAATCATCTTTCCAAAATGAATTAATACATTCCCTCTTTCTTAAAAATCTTATAGGATATTAACTAACAATTTTACCTTTTCTTTAAAGACTCAGGACATTGTCATGAAGATAATTATTCTGACATCAGATGTGGGGCTTTTGGCATGTGTATGTGTATTTTCATGTTATTTCCAACTTTTGAGCTTCTTAAACACTTTTTAGTTTGTTACTCTCTCATTCATGGTCTGGACGACAACCATTATTTTCCTAAGTACATCAAGCACAAGCCTTGTCAGTCTCTACTTTTTTATTTTTATTTTTTGTTAAATTATAGCTGTGTATGTTAATGCAATCATGGAGTACAGTATGGTATTGTCATATACAATTTGAAATACTCTCATCAAACTGGTTAATGTAGCCTTCATGTCATTTTCTTAGTTATTGAGTTAAAACATTCACACTCTGCTTTTAGAAAGATTCACTTATACCCTTGTAAGATGAACCAAAGAAGTGATCCCACCAATCACCCTCCCTCCACCCATCCACCCTCCTACTCTCCCCTCTCCCTCCCCCTTCCCCATATTCTAAGGTTATAATTAGGTTATAGCTTTCCTATGAAAGCTATAAATTAGTTTCAAAATAGATATATGAAAAAATGCTCACCATCCTTAATTATCAGAGAAATACAAATCAAAACTACTTTGAGATATCACCTAACTCCAGTAAGATTAGCCCATATCACAAAAACCCCAAACCAGAGATGTTGGTGTGGATATGGAGAAAAGGAAACACTTCTCCACTGCTGGTGGGAATGTAAACTAATTCATTCCTTTTGGAAAGACATCTGGAGAACACTTAGAGAACTAAAAATAGACCTGCCATTTGATCCTGCAATTTCTTCATTGGGTATATATCCAGAAGACCAAAAATCACACTACAACAAAGATATTTGTATCAGAATGTTTACTGCAGCCCAATTCCTAATTGCTAGGTCATGGAAGAAGCTCAAGTGCCCATCAACCCACGAATGGATCAATAAATTGTGGTATATGTACACCATGGAATATTATGCAGCCCTAAAGAAAGATGGAGACTTTACCTCCTTCATGTTTACATGGATGGAGCTGGAAAATGTTCTTCTTAGCAAAGTATCATAGGAATGGAAGAAAAAGTATCCAATGTATACTTTTTTATTTTCAACTTGATTTTATCCAGGGACTGAAATAACTGAGATAATTAATAATGTACATAAGCCAGAGTAAATGGGAAAACACAACAGCATGAGGTTGACACCAATTCCACTCTTAGTTATTTTAAAGTATACTTTCAGGCATTATTGATTATAGTCGCTTAGTTTTGCTGTCAAATATTGCCCATTCGATCTCACTATCTAACTATATGCTTGCACCTGTTAATGGTCCCTGCTTTATCCTCCTCTCCCTACTACCCTTAAATGCCTGAGGGGATGGTTACCCCAGTTGCCCTCATTGGATTAATTCACATTGTATGCCTTTATCAAAACATCACACGAATCCTATAATGATCTGCAAATAGTATGCCCCCCTTGAGAATTTAAAATAAAGAATTTTTAAAGAAAAAATGTTAGAGTAAATAACTAAATGAGAAGTTAAGGAATTTTTTTCTTTTAAGTGTAAGTTTCTATACCTGAATTTTGCAGCATAAAGTTTGGATTCTGGGCACCTTACTGTTTACTTCTAATTGTGTCCGAATTGTTTTGAATAACTGAGTAGTTGATGTTTTAAACAAGTGAAACATTTTTGTACCATGTTCACTGGTCAGCAATCTCCCGAATTCTGTTATACCTTTCTGTGTGTTATGCATGCGGTTGACATACATTTTCACAGAGGAGAACATTTGTCATCAATATCATCCATTGATTTGTTAATTACTGGTCTTTGGAATAAATAGTAATAATTGAATGTGAGATGCCCCCGCCTTCATTCCCCTTTTTGCTGTTGTTTCACGTCTCTTGGGTTTCTGATGAAGTCTAGGGGAATACACAGAGCTGAGATGTGAAAAACCCTGGGTTCTAGGCTTGGCTCTGCAACTAAGTGACTGTGTAGAATTAGATGAATCCCTTGGCTTCTCTGGGCCCTGCGCTACAGCATCATAAATTGGGCTGAGAATGCCCACTTCTTCCTCACAGTGGTATAGCAAGAGTCCAAATAAATATTACGAGTAGAAATTCAATGCAATATCCACTTGTGAAGCATCATTGCTAAGGTCCATTCCAGGCATTTGGCTACCTGTAGACCCAGCTCCCTGTTCCCTCATATCCAGCTGCCTTGGCTTAGAGAATTTGGGACGGAGTTGTATTTTTTATTATGCTTCAGAGAGTGTAGAATCAACACAGACATAAAATGAAGCCACAAAGAGAAGGCTGATAGTCTCCATAGAAAATGTTGGCGGGAAAGACAAAACACTCAACGACAACTCCACAAACAACACTTATTATGATTGTGGAAGACACAGTAGTGTGTATAATGTGGTGTTTTGGCTGTTCTCACTACTTGGAAATCGGGTGCATTCTGAGATGCAGGGGATGCCAAGTATTTAGACAGCACGCCTGCTTGGCGCCTGCTCTTCCTGGGAGGGACTGGGGGCTCTAGATGCGGGCTGCCAGCCAGCAGTCCCAGCTGGGCGGGGACACATGTCCTACAGATAAAGCCATTGCAGACCTCTGTGGTAAACAGACATAGGAGGCCTCAAGAAGCCTGCCCCAAAGCCCCCCAGCCCTGAGATCCAGTGGGATGTCTGCTCTCCTAAGTGGGCTGCTGCCTTTGGCTGAGTCTGCTTGGGTGCCTCCCTCCCTGGAGAGGATGCTAACAGCGACCACTCCGGAAAAGACACAGCCTCCTGCATGAAGCCTCTGCAAGGTTAACCTAGTTCATTTCATCTCCTTGCTGCCCATGCCAACCCTATCTACTCTTTAACACCCAGTGTAAGTCTGACCTTCCCCCAAATCACCAAAGACTTTAGCTGTTCTGATCTCTCCTATCTCGGCCTCCTTTAGCACTTCCTACAGCACACCTTCTTGGTGCTTGCTGCTCCTGGGAGGGACTGGGGGCTCCAGTCACCTGATGCCTTCTTCGTAAAATTTACTGAGTGTGTTTCATCTTGTTTTCTCTTCTGGACTGCCAGCATCTTGGGGGAAATGCAAGGTCTTCTCAACGCAGGTTCTGCGCTTGGGCCAGGATGTACCTGGGGCGATGTGTCCTCCCCATCTGGACTGTGTCCATGGGCTGGACAAGACTCTGCAAGAGGTTGCAGCAGAACAGCCAAAGCCAACAGAGCCTGAGAGAAGAAACGAGAGGTCATAAATCCTGACAATTGGTGTTGAGCTTCTCAGTCCAGGGAGAAGGGAGGTCAAAACCAGAGGAACCATCAGGATATGAAGTTGAGGGATCAGAATACAGGCAGGTGACTCTGGACAGAGGCTGGGAAGGATATTTCCTCGGTTAGAAGGCCCCTTGGCTGTTTTATGGTGCTCGCTATGGTGTGGAAATAGACTATTTCTCTTACAGGATAAACTACTCCAATTAGACATTTCCACCATGACATGCTCCAGGGGGTGGGCCTGTTGAAATGTTGATCTTACTTCTGGCCCCAGGCCACAAAGAGACCACCATTCTACTCCCCTCGCTTGTGAAATTCAGGGGTTGGATTCATTCTTTCCTCACTCCAAGTTTATAGCAAATTAATTGAGAGAATTGGGAGCAGACCAACCTCTTATGTAATGACTAGATGTTTCTTCTCTTTTTTAAAAATTTTCTCTATACATGTACGTGTGTTTATTTGGTTTCCACTTTTTGCCTTCACAAAATTAAAGAGGTTTACAATTTAATAACAGTAACAATGTTTAAGATAAGGACTAGAAGCAAAAACCTCATAAAGAATGAACGAAGATAAATACAATCAGAAAAGATGACTGGATGTTTCAAAGAAGAATTTTTGAAACCATCTTGGACATAGAAACATTTTCTTTCATGAAGCGTGGAGGCTTGGGATCAAAAGCTAAACTATTTCTAAAGGGAAGTTTAATAGTTTCTTCATTGGTAGTGAAAACTCTGTACCTTTAAGAACGAAAGAGAAAACTTGTATAGATGTTAAGATGGGAAAATAGGCCCATTTTTCTAGGGAAAGTAAATTCAATGGATTAAAAACAGGGGTTGGGACAAAGCAGTGGAGAGTGACTATCAGTAGAAAAATAAATGCTGTGTATTTGAAAAGAGGTGAGGGCATGAGGATGTGTACAGACTCCTGGCTTTAGTTAACTGATGCCCTGGTGATACTGGGACACTGGAGACCTCATATCACGAGTCAGTAGTGAGCTAGGTCTCCACAAGAGCATCCCAGAGGCCAATTCAGAGCAGGAGGGTCCTTGGGAGTAGAGGGGTCAGTTGCCATCATGAGCAGAGATTGCCCACTAACAAGCTTGCCTTGTCTGTACACAGGAACGATGTGAGGTTGGGCAATGCTACATAAACTTTAATGTGGATGTCGTCACCTGGGGATCTTGCTCAACTGTTCCTTCTGACATCATAGGTCTGGAGTGGGAGCCAAGACTGTATTTCTAACCAGCTTCCAGGTTCTGTCTGTGCTGCTGGTCTGTGGACCACGTTTTGAGCAGAATGGTGTAGCAAGCATGGGCGGAAGCAGCAGTAGGCCTGAATTCTAGCCCTGCTCAGCCCTGGTGTGGCCCTCTCATGTCACTGACTCTCTGAGATCTAGTTTCCTCAAAGGTAGTAAGAAAGGGAAGCTAGAGAGACACTATCTAGTTCTAAGATGAAGCATTTCTGTTACAGTCCCAGGGAGAATTTAGACCTCTGCCTTGCTCTTCCTTTGAGTATCCTGTTGGCCCAGTGGTCTTGCACCATAAGGATTTGTTTGGTTCATCCACTATGTAGAGGTTGTTTGATCCCCCTCTACCCAGTGCCTGTAAGAATGGGTACCCGAATCTATTGTTACGTTATTTAAAAGAAAAGGGTAGAAGACGTAGCAATTCAGTGGCGTATGCCCCATCTCTATTTCTCTAATGGTTAAAAGTGGCTTTTCCCCTTCCCCGATGGAATGTTTAGATTCATACTTCTGACCTCTAGCATTTCCCTAGCCTCCCTGTCTAGGAAGCAGGCTTGTTGGACCACCTTGAGAGAATGCATAGGCCTCAGACCTCTGAATCCATTTCTCTGAGATGAGATGTCCAGTTTGTTCACTACAACAATAGCTGCCAGACCTATTACAGTTATGTAATAGGTTTCTTTTTTTAACCACGTCTTGAAAATGTGTGCATTATCCTTCAGGTAATAAATGAAATAAAAAGGTCCGAAAATAAATCAGCTTTGCAAAATGAAGCCGAAACCTTTTCTACTGACTGCACCATCTCCCCCCCATCCCCCCACCCCCGTTCATTTTTGTTACTTTTTCAGGAGCCAATGGAAAGTGATTTCTTTTTAACCCATTTTAAGGGCCCGGCTCAACTTGCACAATTGGCTATGGAGATTCTGGCCTAATATGAAAGAAGGGCCCCTGAGATAGTAACTCTGGGCATGAGGCGATTCAAGAAGGCATTATCCTATGTTCTCTGACTTGGGGTGGCTTTCTCTCCCCAAGTCTTTGCGCCCTGTTCCCTCCTTAGAGAATGACTTTCCAGCTGGCCTTGTAGTTATACTAAGGAAAAAACATGTCTTCCTGCAGGGACGTATCAGCCTAGGGCAGAAAGGTGAGAGGATGCCTCAATTGTCTAAGGATGGCACCAGGATCAATTTCCTTTTGACACCTTAGACCACTTCCTCTTTGTCTCCATAAGATTTCATTAGCACTTTAAACATAGCAGGCTGGTTTAGCTGGAGTGCATTTTGCTTTGTGTGCAGCAGGCCCATTGTTCTGCTCTAATTTAACTGGTTTTCTGATGGATGTGTTTACAGTCCCCCCCTGCTGAGTATTGTGTGTGACAACTGGAGACTAGATAACTAGATGATATCTGAACACAGAATCCCTCTACTCAGGGACGGGCTGATGGAGTCACAGCAGTTAATCTATAGCAGGACTCGTGTGGTCGTCTGCTGGAGGAGCTGTCTTGGCTCCCACCGCGGAAAACCCTGGAAGGCCGGAGTCTGACGTCATCGGCAAGAGGCGACCCTGTCCCTTGTTCGCACACACAGGCGTTGGACAGAGGGAGTCTCGAATCATCTGCTTTGGCTCCTCATTAGTATTTCTCCTCCGTATTCCCTGACCACACTTTCCTCCTCGGTGCCTGGCAAGCTATTAACAATACACGCACGCGGCACATCTGTGGAGCCATTACTGCTTCTGGATAGCTGTGTTTGTGTAAAATATTGAACACCCTGTGAAGATTTATAATGCTTTCCCGCCCTGTCCCCTGCCCACCCCCACTTCTCTATTTAAAGATATATTAACATCTCTAGTTCTACCTGGAGGAAAAACTCTTTGAAGTGAGACCACAGGAAGATAAAATGCCCTTCCCTGAAAGTTTCCCACTAGAATGAGCAGGGAGGCCTTGTGAAAAGCCGGGAGTCACCTGAGGCCCAGCGCTGGGCTTTCCCCTGTCCCTCTGTTGCTCTGTGAGTCAGTTCTCCCAAGCAGCGTGTGGCCACATGGTTGTCCAGCCCTTTAGATACCTCTCAGGTGCTTTTCCAGACACCCAAGTGGGGTCTTGGTTTTCACTTTAATAACTTGTGCCTGGGCTGTAAGGCTCCCTCTGAGTTCCTTAAATATTAGTCTCTGCTCTTCTGTTTTGTCAGAGGAGATGCCAGTGGCTGTAATTTAGTCTTGAGGAGGAGTGAGATGGATTGAGGCGTCCTCCTAAACCAGCACAGAATTGGGAGGGGCCTGGCTGAAAAGTGGCTTTGCAGCACAGTGACCTCGCCAGCAGGGGCGCCTGGTGCTCTGAGGGTGATTTGGGCGTAGCTTGTTCCAAGGGTGTTCATATTGCTCCCCAAACTGAGAGGGGCCCAGGCAGGTGAAATATTGCATCCCTGTGCTGCTGGAGTCATGTGCTTAGTACAGAAGGGCCTGGAGGAAAGGGCTGCTGGTGCCTGTGGCCCTGAGGGCCCCCTTACTCCTCTGCTACCCCACCTGGATTGGGCCCTCAGCACACAACAAGCAGCCTGCTCCTGGGTGAGTCTGACATGAGGCAATGTCTGTGGCAAAGGGGAGGATGTGTGCTGAGCCTTGGGAGGCGCCGATTGGCTGGCAGTGAGGTAATGAGATGCAGTCTAAATGTGGAAGCAGCAGTCCCAGTGCCGAGGGCGTGCCGCCTCAGCAAGCCTGAGTCGCCTGCCAGCCATCTGAAGGACAAGGTCTCCAAGGGGTTCTGTAGGCCTTGGGTGGCTGGCTGGATCACAGGGCAGGGTCTGGAGGGTGGTAACCAGATGGCAGAATCTGTATTGTCATTTCTGTTCCCCACCCCTAAATTTACCAGATGCCATTGCAGTCCTGACCTCTTCTCCTAAATGGGGCAATCTCTTCCTGGGGGCTGGGCAATGCAGCTTGAAAATGAGCATGTGAACCTGAGTCCTACCTGCCCAGGTCATGGTGAGTGACAGTCAGTACCGTTGTGGAGGACCAGAATGTTTCCAGGGTAACCAAAGATTTAACTCTTTTAATGATATGGATCTCTTCTGTGGTCCTTCCTAAATACACTTATAGGTTCATATTTGGGCCAGGAGTCCACACTCACTCTGCCAACCCAGCCTACTTTTTACTCCTTTGGGTCAGTGGCAATTTAAACTATGAAGAATGGAGGAATTCAAGAGGACATTGTGGCCTGTGCCTTCTCTTCTGTGCAAGCACAAAACTAGCGTGTCAAGAAAACTCTTCTAAAACTTACCAGCTTCCAGGGATCACAGTTGGTGCTCAATGAATACTTCAGGTCAATGAACGTTATTGAGTATCTACTGTCTTCCAGTTTCAGGAGCCATCACTCCACACCTTTGAGGAGGTTATTTAGTTTTTCCACAAGTATTCTGGACCATCTATTTCAGTTCTGACGCTGTTCTGAGTGTACAGGCTGTGGGGGTAAACATAAGAAAGTCCCTGGGCATATGAAGCTAACATCATAAAGGGGGATAATAGATTCTAGACAAAAGCAAAGAGCTGAGAAGAAAATGAAAGAGGATCGTGAAATAGAGATGAGGGATAGAGATTGAGGTGCCTTTGGTTTGGTGGTCAGGGATGACCTCTGTAAAGAGGTGACATCTTAGCCAAGACCTCAGTGAAGGAGATGGTCATGAGAAGTTCTGAGAGAAAGCTGTTCCAGGCAGCAGCAACTAGAGGGGTAAAGCTACAACTTGGACTCTCCTACAAGCTTGGAAGCTCCGTGAAGAGAAAGGAGACCAAGAAGCAAGGAGGAAAGTGGTTGGTGATAAGAAGACTAAAAGCATCAGATCTTGAAGAACCCATAGGCCCCAGACAGTAATTGGAATGCAACGCTTTAGGGCAGGTCACCGTGTTGAATACCCAGGGATAAACGTTGCAGCAATTGATGACAATTCCTGCTCTGTCACTTAAGAGAAGCAGAGCTGGTTTTTGGGCTAGTGCAGTCCAAGCACTGATAGAAGAGAGGTCACCTGTGCTCTCAGGCACACAGTATTTCTGCTGGGGTGCCAAGTGGAGTCCTTGGCAGTGCTTTGTAGGGAGGAGGACTGGGAAGCAGTGGAAGTCAACGCACCCTCAGAAGGATCCTGCTCAATGATCTGCCATTAGCCCAAAGCCTTTCTCTCCCCCACAACCACACTGGCTCTAAGTTACTAAATATTTTCTTTGACTCAACTTACCCTTTGCTCATTTTCTATGTATAAGATATTGTTTGATCCTGATAAAGATCAGGAAAATGGGTGGTACAGTTCACTCTTGACAAATGAGGAAGTTGAAACTTGAAGAGATAAGGCAGCTCTCCCATCGTGGCTCATCCAAGAAGTGGTAAAACCAAGGTCCAGACTCAGAAGAGAAATGAACTTAGGACAATCAATGTCTTGGTTGAGGATAAAAATCTCAGGAAACCATTCCTGGAAGAAAGGGTGGTGTAAGAGAGAGAGACTAAATCTCAAGACCTCTTTGGTTAAACCAAGAGCAACTTTGCTCCCAAGGGTACAACTGGCAATCACTGCAGACACTTTTGCTTATGGCACAAGGGACGGGTGGGGAATGCTACTGACATCTAGTGGGTAGAGACCAGAGATGCCACTAAAAGTCCTGTGGTGCACAGGGTAGCACCACAACAAAGAATTACTTGGTAGTTGGCCCCAAATGTCAACAGTGCCAAGGTTGAGAAACCCTGGGTCAGAGTCTTCCAGTGCTCACTGCTCTAAGTTCTCTTCTCCCTTCTTTCCATCACGACCCTGGGGGTTACTGCCACACTGCATCTGCAGATACAGACCTAAAATCAACATGAAATTTAAAGTTCCATCTGGATGCTGCTTTTCCCCCAGCTCTGTTTGCTATGTAAGCTGTTAGTGAAGGGAGATGAAAAACTTGATCCCACAGCAGGTGAGTCCCTTGACGGGTGGAGAGGGCAGAGCCTGGTGCTACCCCCCGTCAGCCCTGTGGCCTTGAGGAAGTATTAGTGAAATCTCTGTGCTGTGATCTCTTGGGCTTGAATGAGAATTCAACGAGATGATACACACTAGATGTGTACGCACTTTCATCCAGGTCCTATATAAATGTCTTATTACTAATTGTGATGCCACCAGTACAACTAAACTGTCATTATTTGGCCCCTGACAACACCAATTTGCTGAATTATTACAGTTCTGTATGTTACAGTCTTAAAAAGAGCACCAGAAAGAGCTGCAAGGGACTTCAAGAGGTGGCACAGAAGAAAACAACCAGAGGTGCACCTGGGAATTATTAAAGTGAGACGGTGACATACGGTTTTTCATTCACTTGCTCAAATGTCCTTCGTACACTTCCCTGCATCATCATTGCCTTTCGATGTAAAATAATCACTTCATTAATAGAGTCATATGCTCTTCCCCTGACACCAGAGGTCTGAGGGCACGGCCTAAGCAGAGCAAGTCATTAAGGGAGATGAAGAGAAAATAACTCAAACGACGGCTACGGGGGATCAAAAACCAATGAGGGAGCTGCAAGAATTGTCATTATATTTTGACACTGGGCATCCAAAAGGAGATTGGGAGAATTACAGGATTCCAGATCAACAGGCAGGACATCTTAGGAACATACTTTTAATGAATTTATTTATTTTCTTCCTACTCTGAAAGATTAGAAAGTATACTGAGGGCAGCATCTTGGTCCCTGTCGCATACAGGCCAGTGAAGAAGATTGTGTGTGTGTGGGGGGGGGGGGTTCGGTGAGGTGGCCTGCAGAAACTGTCACATGTAAAAGGTTGACCTGACAGGGAACCTGAGGAGCTCAGTGGTCTGACTTCAAATGTATGTCGAGGTCAAGCCCCGTAAGTAAAATGTCTCTCCAAGCTATTTACTAGTGTTTGACGTTTCTTTAAGAGAAAATAAATCTTTTTATCCTATAATTAAAGATAAGATCCTGTATCTCCCAGGGAGAGAGAAGTAATATTACTTTAAATTTATCCTCTAGTACTATATATAGTTATAAAACTGAAAGAATCTCTTTCCCTAAGGCTCTAAATTTAGGCCACCCTGACTTGCCTGGGTATCTGTGTTTCTTGGCCAGTGGGGACTATAATCGCAAACCATTCTTTGAGTGTCACTGGCTAATACCTTCTCATGACCATAAGACCCTTGCTGCTTCTTTTTGGATTGCACAGGACATAGCAAAATCACCATTCTTTATTTTTTGCCAGTTTCTGTCTCAGTCTCCATCTTGTGTCCCATGAAGAAGCCCCCTAGAAGCTCCATGGGGTATAAGAAAGAATATACCAGAGACATGGAGACTTCAGGTCTAGACTGGCCCTGGTATTAAATAGTTTGATCTTGGACAACAATCAAAACTCTCTGGGCCTTAGTTCCTCTGCTTGTGAACTGGGGGGAGGAGAGTGGCAGTTGGATTAGATATCTCCAAGGGTCTTTATAACCATGAGAGTATGGATTGGGGGTGGCTCTCCTTTCTATTTTTGTGGTGGAAAGCCTCCCCTCACTCCCTGCCCCCCCCCAAGTCTGTTTTCCCATCTAAGTCCTTTCAAAGGGACACAAGCATGTCTGTGGTCCAAGTGGACACAAGTGAGGCCCATGGTTCATCTCTCTCAGCATAGTGTGTCCAGTTCAGAAAGACATGGGTGGTGAATTACAACTGCTGGCTTGAGCAGAATTAGATGCAGGGGGACTTTAAAACTCACCCTTGCAGATGGAGAAATCTAATGGTCGCTGGCTCACAGCAATGGGGCAACTGGAAGGGACATGTTGACAAGATAAAGAAGAGCCTGGATGACCTCACAGAGTAGCAGACCCTGAATTTCTCATTTTCATGGGATAATTACCATAGCCTTCAATTTTAGCAACATGGCAGTGTGTTTGTGCACAATTGACTCCTCTTTCTGGTGGTGGAATCAGAGAGGGAGGCGTGTGTGTGACTCTGTTGCCCTCTAGTGGCTAGAATACAGCAGCATGCACAGCAACCCCCACTTAACACTGCTGTGGGCTCAGTGGTGCTGCTGACAGGTGAACAAGAGTTCCCCGGACACAGAGCATCCAAGGGCTCACTGGGGAACTCCTTTCAGCAAAACTCCAGACTTGATATTATACAGAGAGAGTATGTATTACCCTTCCTATTTCTAGGGGTTGGATCTGCAACACAGAGAGGTCCTGTTTGGCCCAGAACAGCATACTGCCCAGATGCAGAGTGGGGACGCCCCTACTGCTTCTGTGGTCAGGTGTCCACACTTTGGGCTAGCTAAGGCACCCGGGGGCTGCTCTCACAGTCACACATTTGCTGTGTCACTTCTGTCTTGGTTAGATGTTGTCTCTAGCAAACAGATATCATTATGTGGTTTTCCAATTAACACTTCCCAAAGGGAGCTGGTTAATATGGATGAGGCTTTTTAACATTTGGCTTTGAAGAGAGGGTTATATGCAGTTGTAGCAAAAGGAGCCAACATCGTCTTCGTAATTGGCTAAGGTTTGCAGAGGAGCAAGGCAGGCTGGGGTACTTGCCAGAACTGGGACTCGGGATCTTTGCAGAATGTGTTTTTGAGCTGTAGTCTTTTACCAATTTCGGAAGTGAACTGGAAACTGGGTCTAGGCAGAGGTCATGCCAGGAAGTCACTCTGGACTCTAGTTCCAGTGAAAGAGCTGGACTGCTGAAGATCATATGTGCATTGTCGATCTTGGGCTTAGCCAGAATTCTTAGTAGGGATCACTTACCCGGACTGTTGCCCTTTGCAACAAACAATAATACAAGAGGATTAATTCATAGAGAGGCTGACGAGTGTAGTGGGATGAAGAGATGCACATGTCCTCTACTGCCAGGAAAGAATCCAACATCTATGAGGCAGCAGAGAGGCTTGAAGTGTGGTATATCAGCTCCCCTTACGCTTTGAGACAAGAATCCCCAATTTACCCAGAAAACCTTTCCTCTTCCTACTTCCCCTCCAAACAGCTCATGGAAAGAAAATGGAAGGAAATACGACATGTCCTGGCATTGAAGACGGGTCCTTTGAAAACACATCAGCTTTCCATCTACAGACATTTGGAATGCACCTTATGCTGGCAAAGCTACTGAGAGTTTAAATGATTCTGTTTTATAGCGTGTTGTGTTTCTCCCTTTGAAAATGAGGAGCTCGAATTACCTTTCCTACTTCATAATAGAAATTTCATTTTATTTCTCAGCATAGAGTTAACACATAACAATCTGGTGCCTTCTAGTGACAATTTGCCTAAAAATAAGCATTTCACAGGTAGTTCCACAAAACCCACACTCACACCTTTTGCCTACACATGTCTTGCCTCCCAAGCTTCTGAATGGCCATTGATCCCTCTTTCATTTTGTGCCTCTCCAGCCCTCCCCCTGACACCGTCAAATTCCATTTTATTCATTTTACTTTATTTTATTTTTTGACAGCGTTTCACTTTGTGGTGTGGTGTGGTGTCATAGCTCACAGCAACCTCAAACTTTTGGGCTCATGTGATTCTCTGGCCTCAGTCTCCCCATTAGCTGGGACTACAGGAACCCACCACAACGTATGGCCAGTTTTAGGGATGGGGTCTCGTTCTTGATCAGGCTGGTCTTGAACTACTGAGCTCAAGCAATCTACCTGACTCAGTCTCCCAGAGTGCTGGGATTATAGGCATGAGCCACTGTGCCTAGCCCATCAAATTTCATTTTAGTCATTTACCCAATCCTGTTGGCTTTTGGTCCCTATGGCCTAATGTTAGTTTTTAATCTGGTCATTCTTTTTTCACTTTATACAAAAATCCTTTTAGCTTTGGAATGCCCTCATGAGCCACAGTGCCAGAGATACTTGTGGTGAGTTTGAGGTAATTTCTGCACAGGAAAGAAAGGAATAATAAGGGAGAGGAAAGAGATTCCCAGAGAAGAAGCTTGCTGGCTATGGTGGGAAAGGTGGACTTCCTCCAGCTATGTGGGCCAGGCAGTGGATGCAATGAAGTAAGTTAAGAAATTTCTGGAAGCACTTCATCGCACTACGAGTCATGGCATTCTTCTTCAGTGCATATATGGCTGAAGTACCACCTTAAACTTGCTTCAGTCAAGTGTACATTAGGGATAAGAAAGGGATTACCACCAAGGGAGGACGGGTACACAGGGGCCAGAGGACAAATTCACTTGTTATCCAATTTTACCTTGGATTGCTACTGAGTTTTGGTGCCAGCAATGGAGACACTCTGGTACCTGACATACCTACTCCTGGCCCAGCTTCCTCCCTCCCAGTCTGGTTGTTACACAGCAGCACAAATAGAAGATGCCTCGAACGTCTGGGAGAACAGGTAGCTCCTACCAGCTGGTGCTAAAAAAGCCTCAACTTACAGTATTTGTATTGGACTTGTAACAATCTTCCTATTACAGCACTGTCATATAGTAAAAAGTACACATACCTTGTCCTTTGGTGACATTTAAGGCTGTTCTCAATGTCCATACTGATTACAGAGTTGAGAAATCTTAAACGTGTCTCCTGAGAGGCAGAGCGACTTTCTTTTCCCTTGGCTTCTGTGACAACTGATTGCCCTCTTCCTTCATTCACCGTTAAAGATTTACATCCTTTGGTTGCCTACCAAATGCCTGTGCTCCTGAAGGTTCTTCCTTGGCCCTTTTCTTCTCTTAACATCCTCTTTGTAGACAATCTCAGCCACCACCTAGTACTTATGAGCCTCAAATCCAACTGCAATCCCACATCACTCTCCTGGATTCCAGACCTGTGTTTCCAGCTTTCTTGTAGACTTCTCTACCTATTTCTCCCAAAGTATCTCACACAGCACACATCCAAACCTGAGTTTATTCTCATCAGAGGAGTAGAAATGAATGGACGGGCCAAAATAATTCCATCTACCCCATCTCTTGGTAATTACCTAGACTTCTCACTCTTGCTCAGCCTACCTCCCCCTCTGCTTTGTACCTCTGAGCTGTCACTGGGTTGCGCCATTCTACTTCTTAAACATTTTCCAGACTGACTTTTCCCCTCTATGCCTACTTCACTGCCCTATTTCAGGGTCCTATCGTCTTTTTCTGGCCTCTGACGTTTGCCCCTGTGTGTACAAAAGCTGTGTGTTAATCTCTAGAGCAGTGAGAGAATCTTAGGTATGCTGTGAAATGTTTTAAAGGTCATTAATTAAATTATTTTTGATATATGGAATAGAATAGAGCATCTAGAGATGCACCCAGCCATATATCATCATTTGATCTTTGGTAAGCCTACCAAAAACATGCATTGGGGGAAATGATTCCCTATTTAACAAATGGTGCTTGGAGAATTGGCTGGCAACCTGAAGAAGACTGAAATTGGACCCACGCCTTTTGCAACTAACAAAAATCGATTCTCTACTGGATAAAAGATTGAAATTTAAGACATGAAACTATAAAATTACTATAAGAGAGTGTAGGGAATATGCTTGAAGATATTGCCCTGGGAAACTATTTTATGAGGAAGTCCCCTGGCAAATGAAGCAACACCAAAAATATATTACTGGGATCTGATCAAGCTAAAAAGCTTCTGCACAGCTAAGGGCACTACAAGTAAAGCAAACAGACAGCCTTGGGAATGGGAGAAAATTTTTGCCGGTTATGATTCCGACAAAAGTCTGATAACTAGAATCTACAGAGAACTGAAATTAATCAATAAGAAAAGAACAAACAGTCCCCTTTCTTTGTGGGCAAAGGACTTGAACCTTGACTTCTCTGAAGATGACAGGCAAATGGCCACCAACCACACAAAAAATTGTTCATTGTCTTTAATCATCAGAGGAGTACAAATCAAAACCACTTTGAGATATCACCCCACTCCAGTAAGAATAGCCTACATCACAAAATCCCCAAACTGCACATGTTGGAGCACTTCTACACTGCTGGTGAGATTGCAAACTAATACAGCCTTTTTGGAAAAAAGTATGGAGAATTCTCAAGGGACTAAAAGTTGACCTACTGTTTGATCCCTCAGTTCCATTACTGGGTATCTACCCAGATGAACAAAAATCATTTTACAACAAAGACATTTGCACCAGAATGTTTATTGCAGCCCAATTCATAATTGCCAGGTCATGGAAGCAGCCCCAGTACCCATCAACCCATGAATGGATTAACTAATTGTGGTATATGTATACCATGGAATACTATTCAGTCATAAAAAGATGGAGACTTTCCATCTTTTGTGTTTACCTGGATGGAGTTGGAAAATATTCTTCTTAGTAAAGTATCTCAAGAATGGGGAAAAAAAGTATCCAATGTACTCAATACTGTTATGGAACCAATATATAATCACTTACACAGGGAGGAGGGATTCCATTTGGTGGGATCTCACCTAATGTCCACAACGCAAGGGTACATTTCAAAACAACTAAGAGTCAATTATAAATGTCTTACCACAAAAAATAAGTGAGGTGATGGTTATGTTAACCAGTTTGATTTAACCATTCCACATTGTATATTAAATCATCACATTGTACCCCATAAGATTGAATAAAAAATTAAATTAAAAATAAATTATTTTTGAAAGAAGTTTGAAGCACACTTAAGTATGTTCTTTTTTTTTTTTTTACTCTTTTTTTTTAATCAATATAATTTAAATGTGCCCAGAAGTTTAACGATAGGTTCGACATGCCATGAGATCCAGAGGTGGACACACGCTGCTCTGGAAGGAAAGCGACATGTCACTTTGAAGCCGAACTTGACTTCATTTTAATGAAATCTCCATTCTTACAGACACCTTCAAACACACTATTTAAGTAACATCAGAGAGGATAGGAAAGGGCAACAGAAACCTTTTGGTTTAAAAAAGTTCTTCTGAACCCAAAGGTTTTTATTGCCCTTTTCTATCCTTTTGGTTTAAAAAAGTCCTTCTGAGGCAAGAGAATCACTTAAGTCCAAGAGTTGGAGGTTGCTGTGAGATGCGACGCCACAGCACTCTACCGAGGGCGACATAGTAAGACTCTGTATCAAAAAAAATGTCCTTCTGAGATAACCCCACTTTCTGAAGTTCTCAACCAGTGCTTACAGCCATTTTCTTTTGGGGTAAAGGGTTTCTTTATGGCAGTAAATGGCCTGTGACAGCTGGCTTCTGAGCATGGTCCCTCATTCACGTTTCTTATCTATTCCCTGCAAATTATTGATACTTTGAAAACAGACTCCTTTGGTACCCTCATGTTTAGTCATCTTGGTAAATTCTACCAGTGAAAGCAGATACAACTGGTGAAAGGTTTGTTCTATTTATTCTCCTTCCTTGTCTGGATTCATAACATGCTCAGTTAAATTCTCCACCACCCCCTTGAATGTCTTCTCAAAGATAAAAATTCAACTTCTGACAATCAGTCAGGTCATTCAGAAGGTGAGGACAATCTGAGCAGTTACTTTTGGAGTTACCGCGTCTGCCTTGGTTGACATTCCTGGACAGATATGGGTAGAAAATGTGCTGTTCTGGATGCATCACACCGAAGTCATCTGAGATGGACATTGACCGGTTTCTCTCCAGGAGACTCGGAGTCCCTGTCATTCTCCTTTCGAGCAGTCACGGTGGTTAAGTCTAGAGAAATCACCCCCACTGCTATCACCTTCAGAAACAAGTTTCTCTTTTAATTCGTAGAGGATATAGAGGCTTTTTGGTGATAGAAGCTTTGGTTTGCTTTTCATATTAGCTTTTTTTTTTTTTTTAATTCCAAGGAAATCTACATTTAAGCAAAGCATTCTTCTCCCAGGTGCCCATCACCTGCCTGGGTTTTAGAGCCCAGATCATTATTTCACCCTCCACTCTTCTTGGCACCTGAGTTCTCTCCTCTCCACTGATGGCCAGCAGAGACAGATCCCCTGAGAGAGGAAGGGCACTGAATACTTACTTTACCTTTTCATGCCTGACGTGTCCCTCTGGGTCGCCTGAGGAGTAGCCACAGGACCTCCAGACAACTCTCAGGATAATTTCCAGTCTCTGGTAGGTCAGTTTCTGGTCTGGACATAATGGTCTTTCTCTCTCTCTCTCTCCAACGTTGTTGAAACCCAGACAAAAACAAATATCTGCTCTGATTTCTCATGACCCTGGACCTCTAAGGAGGGCTAGAAGGGGCGCTTGGCTTTCTGAACTAGTCTGGTGCTGGTGTCTTTTTTTCTTTTTCTTTGGCCTGGTGTCTTTAGAGTCCTTGATCATAGATAACTTGGGGAAAATCATTTTTTTTAAACCCATTTTGCTACTGCGTCAGACGTCTTCAGCTTGACCTTAGCTGGGAAAGGGATGGAATGCCTGTTTTCCTCCATGTACTGCCCTTTAGTTGGGGAGGTGGGGTCAAGGGAACATCAGGAGCCTGCCAGCCTGTTCTGTTCTCAGCAAAGCCAAGATCTTTAAATTCCAAATTTAACTATTTTTTTGTGTTTTTCTATTTTTTGAGAGGTAGTTGACAGTTGGAGTTAAACAAAAAAATTATCCCAAACCCAAATAGTTAAAAACAGCATGTCCCCTACCCAGGCCTGATATTTCTTCACACCCTTTCCCCTTCCCTAGGATGTACCAAGGCTTCTCGCATCACTCCCTGTTGCTCTCCCCCTGCCCTGTTGGTTTTGATGGCAATGAAGATTCTGTGTGTTCACTTTACAAGGACCCTCATTTCTTTATCCATCCTGCCTTTTTTTTTTTTTTTTCCACTCTTGAAATTTTCAATGAAGAGCCCCTGGGCTGAAACCAGGCTATCTGTAGCGGAGGTACAGTTTCCCAGCTGGCCACCTCATCCTCTGAGGCACAAGTCTCCTCTGACAGTGCCACTTGGGAGGAGGCCGAGCAGGTGCAGAGCCTCTTACAGAGAATTCAGGAACCGAGAGGCATAATTGGAGGGTGGTAGGGAAGGACTGAAGATGGATTAAGTTTTTTTTCCTTTATCGCTTGGCATGTTAAACTTAATTATATTTCTTGAGAGACCTCTAAACAATCATAATTAGGAATTATGATAATAGCTGCTATTGCTGTACACATGTTCATTTTCCTGTTTGCCTCTTTGTGAATGTGGGCTGAGATTAATACCAATCAGCATCACTAGGACAAGACTTCTCTCCCTGCCTGCTGGGTCCTGTTTGACTTTGCATGGCCAGCCTCAAAGATCAAGGGCACCCAGACTGGCCTCATGAGCTGAGAAGAGTGGCCTTCACAGACCAGATGGAATCATTGCAAATAAATTTGCTGGGGCTGTCAATCACAGCTATGAAAATAAGAATTTGGATTATAGATTTCCTATTCTCTCTTTTTCTGTTTTTGCCAATTTTTTGTGGTAGACTTGCAAATACTATGTATTCCCTTGCTTACTTTCGTGCAGAGATCACAAGAGGGCCACAGAAATGTCCTTAAATGATTATGATATAATTGTGTAGACAAATAATCCAAGAATATGAGAATGGAGCTCCCTAATCAAAGGCTACAGCTGAGTACAAACCCACTGAGTGGTGAGAAATAGGGAACTGAGTGTTAAGTTTAAACAAAATTCTCCATAACATTTCTGAGATGCACTCTCCTTTTGATTATAAATGGGAAGAGTGAGAACTTAGCTTACTTCTAGCACAGCTGCTTATATGGCCCTGAAAAGGATTTTCGAGTTCCTCTTCATTCTGTTTTTTTAATTCTATGGGAGAAGAATCTGAGTCTGGAGGAGTTAAGACATTGGTTGTATAAAGTGGCATAACCACTCATGTTAAGACCTCCATATGGCTCTCCAAAAGAAACCCTCTCACCCTCTAGAGTCTAGAGTGTTTAGAAACTCATCAAGAATTCCCCTGGTAGTCCAGTAATGAATGATAACGATAGAGATCCAGGTTCAAGGTGTTAAAAGCACCGCAACATCCTTACAACACAAGTATATGGCAGATCAGAGACTAACTGCTGAGTCCTAACTCTCAATTCAGTCTCAAAGGATATTTGAGACCAGATTCAGAAAATACATGATCAAGAGCTTACCCATGAGAGTCCTCATTCAAAGAGTTTTCTGAAAGCATTTTCTTAAAGGCATAATTCCAAAGAGACATGGTACAATGCCAGAGATTTTGATGTGGTTTTTTCCTTTGCTTGTTTTTCCCCCTACTATACCTCCTTACCTCCATGCTACAAGTTGGCTTGGAGTCATCTTTAGTCCTTTTGAGTTTTAAGTCATAATCTTCCCTCAGGCCCAAGCGGAAGCCTGCTGTATTTTGATGAGACAAGTCACCTTTGATGTCACAGTCCTCACTCTTCAAGAACAGGGAGTCATTAGTATCTTGACAACTAATTGTATAAGTTAAAACACTTCCTGGGAGCTCAGAGGGAAATGCTGAACTCTAACACACAGATTCTGCTGGAAGTAAATGACTGTGCCCTATAAAAAGGGGAAAAAGAAATTCTATCTGAATGATGCCATTAGAATATAAAAAGAAATTCACAGGGAAAAAAAAATCTAAGTGTTTATATATTGGGACTTTGGCCTCTAATTTGACATTTACGTCAAATCAAAACTAACCCCCTGAGATCTTGGAATTCAATGTCATATAAAAATGCTTTTGAGCAAGGTGCTTTATTACATGTGGTTGCAAAAAAAATAGGGGAGGTGCCGTCTTTCAGTATTTTCCTATCAAATCTTTACTCATTTCACACTCTTTACTAGCACAAGCCAAAGATGCTATATTTAAACATCTACATTTGTTGGGAAGTCTTTTCTTAAAAAAAACAAACAGAAGAATCTCATCTCACATGTGTTAAGTGGTGCAATAGTAAACCATATTTAACAAGTTGAGAAAAGTTTCAGTTTTCACTGGTGTACAAAATGTCTACATGTAAATATTGGAACCTCTTTTTAGATTCCCCTATCCAGATTTTTGAAGATAAGAAAATAATCAGACAGTTGAATCTTAGGGAGTCTTCATGTGACTGCAAGAGTGTGAATGTGTATGCATGTGCGTCTACGTGTCTCTAATTCTTTAGGATTAGCAGAATGACCAAATGTGTGGAGAACAGATAATGCCCGTTTTAAGCAGATGGGAATAGGAGGAGGTAGAGAATGAAGAGAGTGAAAAAAGATCAAAAGAGACATAGGTATAAACCGGAAGAAAAGCTAAAATTTTTCAAACTAGAAAAATCAAAGCAATGTTTTCCCCCTTATGGCAAAAACCACATATTTCTGGAGCTTTGCACATTAACGCCTTAAAAATAGATTTGTGCTATAAATACAAGCTGTCTTCAATACATAACTCTTGAGTTACCCTTTCCTCTATGATTTCTTTGTGGTCCGATGACAGGGCCATGCCCTTATTTGATATTTTTTAGTAGGAAATAGGAACTTAATTGTTCTTTAAACATGCTATTTTCTTTGCCTGAAAAGTTTTTTCCATCTTTTTCCCCTAGGCAATTCTTACTCATTCTGCTAGGCTAGCTCAGCTATTTTATAATTCGAAAAGCCTTCCCTGCCTAGCTTTGGCCCCTTCTTTAGTTTTGGAGACTTAACCTGCTTTGTTCTAAATAGAACCAAGTGTCTGTTTACTTAGTGTCTCCTCCACGGGGCTGCGAGCTTCTTAAGAACAGCCATGTTTTACTCAAACCTGTATTACTGGAGCCTCCTACGTTATCCTAGGATTAGGATCCTATCAGTTAGCATTCTTTGAACTTAAATGCACCATTCATTGAATGCTTCAGTCCCTGGCAAAGCCAGAGCTTTCTTTTCCCAGCACACGGTCAACTTGGGACATTTCTTGTCTACCTGACAGTGTGTGGCTGACAAGCACCATGCACTATCTCTTAGAAAGACCAAATATGTCCTTTCCACCAATGGAGGGAGCTCTTATTGAGGAATAAACAAGTACATTGATGTTTTTCAAGTCATATGCTAACTTTACGTGTCTCAACAGAAATTGTGGCTTCTTACTTAGTGAGGGCAGAAAGGGCAGAATTTTCCTTAACCTCTCATTGTTTTAGGTCATCTTCATTTTCCTGCTCCCTGGCCTCCTGGGGATGAACTCCCTGAGACCCTGGTTGGCATGTCTATAATTTTTATGATCCTAGCCCCATTGTGTTTTGGATCTCAGGTGTTTGTAAGCTTTTGTGAGAAGCCTTTGACAAATTTTCAAGTTGTGGAGGGCAAGAGAGAGAAAGAGGAAATGTGTAAGCATGTACACGCCATCTTGTCCCTGAAAGAACTCTGCTTTCCCTGTGCCCTTGGAGTCCTCAATGACAGCTCTGTGAATGTGATGCACTTCCTGCAGTGACATGACTTTATTGCAAGAAGATCAGTAGTTTGAGGATTCAGAGATGAATCCTAAAATATGAATTCGTTTTCTGCTGAGCTTCCTTGGGAAGTGGACCCTCTTCTTCAGCCTGCCTCTTTGGAGCTGACTCCTTTATTAATCCTAAGAGATCAAGGTAAGGACTCAGGGAGGACACCTTTCTCTTTAGACAGCCCAGTGCCCTGAGACAATGATGTTGCCTCTTGTAGCTCTGCCCCCTCCATCATCATGAGCCCAGATATGAGGAACCTGGAAGTCCCCACTGTCCCTTATTTAGGTCAATGCTATTATCACAATACCGCTACATGCCTGGTACTGTGCTAGAGGTTGGGGTACAGAGGTATAAATGGTAAGGTGCTCAGTCTTGGTGACCTTATCTTGGAGGGCTTTCAGATCCTTATCACATTTGTTATTGGTGTGAAATTAAACAGTTCCGTTCTGATAATTAAGGAAAGAACTGGGCATGTTAGGTTGCCATTCTCCAATTAAAGCCATGGTTTCTGTTAAGATTTCCATAAATATGTATGTTTATTTAAGAAAATGACAGTCTATCCCACTTATTCATGTTCTCAAGTATTCTCAGAGCTCCTGTGCCACCAGGAACGTGGATACCAGAGTGGAAGAGCTGACTGGCACACATTCTCAAGTGCTCTTATGGGTACTGTAAAACAAGAGGAGAGTGACTATGCAGAGAAGCTTGTGAAGTGAGTTAGTGTATAAGTGATGTGGCAAAATTTTAAGTTTTTTGAATGGAAGTGGAAATAGGAAGACAAGGGGTCTTTTCTAAGAGAAACCTGTTGAAGTATAAAGAGACTAAGAGACGTGTGATCCAAGTTGGATCATGATGGTGATTGACATAGTGGTCATTCTGGTCTGTGTGGGTCTGGGATGGGGGCCATATGCTATCCACTGGCAGTAGAGGACACAACAGAGTCTATGATGTCAGTCTGAAATGTCACAACTTTGCACCCACTTAACCATACTTGGATGGAGAAACAGAGGTGTCAGTTATGTTCTGGACACCCTGACCTAAATAACACCTGCAGGCAAAAGAGAGGCATGCGGCCATGGTTGGCACCCAAAGCCACACCATAGAACCAGTATATCCCAAATGTTGCTGTGTATTCAAACAGTTTTCTTTCCTGATTTTGTGTAAATAGATTCACTCACGTATGCATGTCTGTGTGTACATACTTCTCTAAGTCCTTACTAGTTGGGGCATGGTGATAGGAAAGCATTGTTTAGGAAGCCTGGTGCAGGGTGTTGTGTAGATAAAGAAACTCTTATTGATCCTTTTGTCACTTGATAAGTTGTATTTAATTCCAGCTGTACTCCTTGTCCTCAAAGGAGATTATAGTGGGGTATGATAACTGCTACCATACCATAGTGGTTCCCTGAGGGTAGAGGAGACTCAGGGAAGGGACATTGGACTTAGACATGGGGATCACAACAGCTGCCCAGAGCAGATAAGGCTTGAAGTGTGTTGGGTGAGTAGGACACAGATAGGCAAGGGGGAGGTGAAGAGGAATTCCAGGAGAAGGGCTGGCCAAAGGGGGGAATGTAGCAATTTATAATCATCAATATTTGGGAAGCTCTAGGTGGGTCAGTACTACAGGTGATAAATATGCTTTGAGGAGAAGTGAGTGGGGATGAAGCAGCAGGGGACACTGTAGGCTGGGTCACCAAGGAAGTCAGATCACCAAGAATTTGAATGGCTCCGTTAGGGTGGAGATTCATCCTCACACTGATGGCTGGAGACTTTGACTTAAGAAAGAAGAATGATGCAATCTTATTTAAACATGGAAAGATCACTCTGCCGGTAGTTTGGAGAAAGAAGTAATTAAGGACAGGATGGAGACAGACAGGTGTCAGTCTCCGTGAGAAGGAAGGAGGTGACTCTTATAAAAATAAACAGGAAAATGAAGTCAGAATTCTGATGAGGATGTTACTAATTCAACTATTGTTTAAGTGGGTGGCACAATAAGCCAGTGGCTGGCCAAAGTAGTCACTCTAAAGTTTGGGACCAAGGCAATGAGTAGGATGCCATGCAATTAGACCTTGTGATGTTCTAATATTCATAGAGAGATAGTATAACTTAGTGGTTAAGGACTTGAGCTTTGAGGTCTAACAGACATGAGTTTGATTCCTGGTCTGGCCTCCTACTAGTTGTATGACCTTGCCCAAGTTATTGATTCAGTATTCTCTTGTGTTGAGTGGGATAGTAATATGATGTGTGACTCTAAGAGTTCTTGTGAAGATTTAATCAGAAAGTACATGTTAAGTACTTTTCAGCACCTAGTAAATGTTTGATAAATGACCACTTTTCTTATTTGTGTAAAGGGTAACTAAAGGGGATATTTGTAGTAGAAAAGACCCAGCTTGGGGTCTGTGCCAGTCACTCATGCCAGGACCCCTTCTGTTATGTTTAACCTGACTGGCTCTGTTTGGTATTAAAATTTGTGACCGGGTGGGGGCTAGTTAACGGGCTTCTAAAACCCTATGTAAATTTTTTTAAATGATGATTCTGTGACAAAAACAAATATATTGTAGAAAGGAAATCCAGTAGAACCTCCATAGTTGACCCCCTCTCTCCACTGACCCCCTCCTGAACTTGACCTGATTTTCCTGGCCTGGACATGCACCACATGTACGTGTCAGTACAGCAGTTCTCATTCCTTATGTTGCCACCCGTGCATGTTGACCAGTTTGTGGCAGTCCCTTGGGTGGTCAACTTGCAGAGGTTCTGCTGGACACGGACTGGGCAGAGCCCAGGTATCAGTGTCCTTTGTGAAGCTGATTTTTCTATTCTGGATGTTGGACCTTCAGAGATGCAAAGGGTGGAGAGAAATAGATACAGCTGAAGGGAGGAGTCTGTGATTATCTCCAAACCCCACATCCACTCAGCTCCTATGGAATCTGAGTGGAGCAGCAGGAGGGGGAGAATCCACCGTGAAGGCTACTGGAATATAGATTGTGTTATGGAAATGGCTGATTTATCAGGTGCACCGAGAGCACGACAAACCAGCTCCGTGCCGGCCTTTCCTTCCTCACGTTCCCCTGCCCCTGGCCCCGGCTTTCCTCCCTCGCCTCACCCTGACACCCCAGCTCCTCACAGCACCGGCCCCCCCACCTGACTCCCCCTCGTCTTGCTGGCAGGTTCACCAAGAAACAACCGGGTCTCCATGGCAACGCGCAGACAGCTGAAAAATGGCAGCTAAATGCAGCTGCCCCTCATTTAATATCGACTCTGGCACTGACAGAACAGATAATGGGCAATAACACACCATTATGTTGTGGGAAAATGAAATGCTTCAGCAGAAGGCTGTCACGCGGGGGGATTTATTGGTTACTGTACCAGCGCTGATTCCTCTTCAGGCCCCTTCCTTCCTTTTTATTCCTTCATTTCCATGCCAGAGTTTCTCCCTCTTCCTCATTCCTCTCCGGTTCCCGCCTCCTATAGCTTCTCCTTTTTTTGTACTTCCTTCTCCCATCGTTCCCTCTCTCTTGTGTTTTTTTTTTTTCCCCTCCTCTCTGAATCACTTATGGGTATACACGAAAGCATGTGTGTCTCCTAATAGCAATTATTTGCATAATGACTTCCAAGTTACAAAGCACTTTCAAATACATGTATTTTTCACCTGTGGGTGGTGAGACAGCCCTGTGATTCGGGTCAGGCCTAGATGCTGAGATTTATTTTGCAGATTTGAATAGAGGCTCAGAGAAGTTAAATAATTTACCTAAGATGATGTAAGTAAGTAAGCATCAGAAGCTTCATCCCAAGTCAGCTAGGCCAGACCCTGGGCAGGGCTCTTTCCTTTCTACTACATGGAACACTTCAGAGACGCTAACTTCTACTCACTTTTTAGGACTCTTGTTTTCTTACTGAGTAACTTTTGCACCATAACAATAAGTCTTCCAGGCTTTAGGTCTTTAGAGATCATTAGATTTTTTTCATCTTTCACTAGCCACTTACAGAGTCTCCCAGCCAGGTGGCCTAGAGTTATTGATAAGATTGGGTTATTTTTGTTTTCATTTTTTAATACCACTTCCTTCCCCATTGTATCCCTGTGTAATCAAGTGATCTTGGCACACGATGAGACTTGGTGGGCGCACTCTTTGACTTGAAAGTAGGGGAATTTTGGTGACCAACAGCTTTCTGTTTTGCTACAAGACCATGGTTCTTTGAGGTCCAGAGAACACTGCGATTGGACTTGGGGGAGGAAAGCTCATCTCTAAGTTGTTGCTATAGTTTAAGCTTTGTTATTTTTTTCCTTTTCTTAGATCTCTTCGGTTGGTTCCTCATAGAGCTCTCATCTTCTCCTAAAATATCATTTAGTGGACTCTCTGAAGTCTGGAAAGATCTGAGAACAAGTTCCCTAGTTCCTTGGGTGTGGGGAGGATTACAAATGGAGTGAGAATAGATATTCCAAATATGTTTTCTTTTCTGGTTATGGCTGATGAGGAAAGAACTGGAAAATAAAAATATATGCACATCTACAGAAGGCTGAGTAATGAGTACTGTGTGTTTTTTTTTAATCACACAAGAGAATAATTTATGCTGACAAAGAGATCGATGTTTATATTTCACAGCAAAGATTTTTACCCTGGCATCTCCATGTCTTTTGGAAACGTATGCAGAATTTTATATGGATAAGGCAATATGCAGCAGTGGTTCAACCCACCGCTTCCCAGATGTGTAGCTTTAGAAAAATGATTTCTACTCTTCAGGACTCAGATATGTGAACTAGTGTGTGACTCACACGAGATTTGCTATTCTTTATTGTTCCTCTTCTGTCTCTAATACTTTATTCTAATTCCTGCATACATGAGAGTCTTCCTGCAGGTTTTTCTTTCTGGAAGCCCTCCCCGAAGTTAGCTGTGGAAACTCAAGTGAGCCTCTGGCAAAATGTTCTCCGGTAGATGAGGAAACTGAGGAGAACGGGCTGCAGAAATTACTGAGAGTCTCTGCTTGCTGCTGCTCGCTTTCTCTCCCTGTGTGGTTCTTTCCTGCGGCTGGTTCTTCGCAGTGAAATGAACTTTCATGTCATATCTTGTAATCATAAAATGTCTAAACTGGCAGGAACCAGAGAGTATTCCCTTTCTGTAGTTTACCAGTTCAAATCCTTGCTGTACAGAAGGATCACATCCTTGGCTAAAGGTCTGCTTTGCTAATTGACCTCCTTGCTATCTTATTCCTCTGCCTCCTTTAATTTGCTTGATTGCTCTAAGTTCATAAGTGGATTTTCTGCCTTCCCCTATCCAGGTCTGATGGTGTTGATATAACATAGAGATAGAACATTAATGTTTATTCAATATTTACGCTGTTTCAGTAGTTTTATTTTACTCCTAAAAAGAAAAGGTGATTGGTTCAGGAAATGAGCATTCTCCGGATGGAGACATAGTTTTAAATGTATTATCATTTTAATAAATTTTAAAATTAGATTTTAGCAGTTAGGAGACTTTTCCAAAATTGTCCCCATTATCTGAATTTTATTCATTATTGGAGGAAATTTAAGACTAATAAGCCCTTTATCTAGCTGTTGGCATTTGGGGACTTCCAAGGCAACTGTGAATCTAAACTTAGTCAGAGATGAGAGGGCAGAGCCTTTAAACCCAAAGAGGAAATTGTTGCATAACCCGTGAACTTTCTTCCATAGGAGGAGTTGAGTTAGCCAGAAGACTTAGGACTTAGTTTTCATACCGGACAGGAGGGCCAAGAGCTGGGCTAGAGACAGCAAGGGGAATTGGTGGAGACTGTTAGAAGTGGACAGCTCTTCACTGAGCAAGGAGGACAGCAGAAGGGACAGAAGTGCCCCAAGGGAGGCCACAGAAGGAAATGTTAAGGGAATTGATCAGGAGATCAGAATCTTTTAGAGCACAAGCAACAATGTCAAGAAGACTTACAACTACATTGGACACTTGCTTTTCCATTCTTGTGATACTTTACTAAGGAGCATGTTCTTTAACTCCATCTAGGGTGACTACACACTCACGAGAGAGAAAAACACAATTAAATTCAAGCTGGGGGGAGAGAGGGGTCAAGAGCAGGGGGGCGGGAGCCTGGTGTGCTCTTATCTAACAGGCACCCTGTGAGAGTCCAGGGCACACCTCCAGGGTGAAGGGCTCAACTGTGTACCTTGGCCTGTACCTAACAAATGCAAACAATAGAACCTGAAGGTTTGTATTCTCATATTAATCAGAAATTAGAAAAAAAAAAAAGAGGATTTAAGAGACCCAAGCGTAATCTTAAACCAGGAAAACACACTCAGAAATCATGGAGACCTCAAGGAATGGACTACTCAAAGTGTCTCCTACAGATCAGTGCTTCCCAAGAGCTGTCTGATACTCATCCATGAGGATGTAAATATGGAAACTCAGATTAAGCACATAAACCCTTTCATAGCAGTTCTATATGTGGGGACCTCCAGGTACATGATGAGTGGATTGGTCTCATTCGACAGGGTTCTGACAGTTGAGCATTTTCAAACTTACATGAGAAATCATGCGTGGCATGAGCTGGTCATTCTACATAGTAGAGCATGTATTGGCCTGAAGGGATCAGAAATTTAAAACAAAACAAAATCAGCTCTTTACCAAAATGACTTTGCGAACCATGATCTAGTTTAAGAGCCTCCTCCTACATATAAGATAGATGATTTATTCAAGGAAATCTAGAAAATAGAATCAGAATGATGTTACATCACCAAAATTATATCAAGGAGGCAGATTATGACCACCTTACTCTGTTTCTTATGACAGGCCAAGCATGCAACACATTTTAGATATATTTCCTTAAAAGAGATTAAACACGTGAAATCTCTGGACTCTTAAAAGATTGAATTATTCTTCCGTGGACTCCACATTTCAAATAAAGTTTTTCTATATTTGTATACACAGCTGTATTGCCCCATAGAAACATATTTTGCGCTTAAAGTTTGTTGATCTCTTAAGGCATTATTTTGTTTCTGGACATGCTTAGAAAATATTTGGTTATTCTAGATGGCAATTTTCTGTGTCAATTTTGCCCAAGGCACTCATTAGGTAATGAAAGAACTCTTATGAGGCCTTATGATACCATTTAGGGCACTATGGTGGTAATGGACTAGCTGGAGGCTCAGTGCTCAAGGGACCCTAGGGGCCTGAAGGCATGACTAAGCCTTCTGCATGCCCAGGTCTCTCCTGCAGAGTGGTGTGGGACCCACGCCCAGCAGAGCCCAGTGCAGCCCCCACCCACTTCCCAGTATGTTGGCCAGATGCACCTTGACATATGTAAGGATGCTTCTCCCACTTCCATGACTGATTATCCCTGACAGGTTGAGGTTCTAAACCAACTGGAAATGGAGAGTATCATGTTGGTTATGTTACCACAACAATAACAATGTCTTCCTCCATAGCATTTTTTTTTATCACTTTGGCACTGCACTGTAATCTTACAGAACAGGCAGAGCCACTGTTATGAGCTGCTTTATAATAAATAAGCAAACTGAAGGCTCAGAGACATGGGCAGATGTTGATTTTCCTCCCCAATTAAAACTCAGATCCACCATCTCTACTGTCCATGCTCCATCCAAGTCCACGCTACTATTGTTCATCACTTGGACACTTGCAAAAGCTGACCCCCAGTCTCCCTCCCTGCTCCTCCTTAGCCCCTTAGCCTCTCTAGGAGATTATTTACATAGTAGCCTGAGTGTTTGTTTGTTTGTTTGTTTATTTATTTATTATTTATTTGAGACAGACTTTTACTCTGTCATCCTGGGTAGCGTGCCATGGCATCACAGCTCATAGCAACCTCAAACTCTTGGGCTCAAGGCATCCTCTTGACTCGGCCTCCTGAGTAGTTGGGGCTACAGGCACCTACCATGATGCCTCCAGCTAGTTTTTTTTTTTTTTCTTTCTATGTTTGGTAGAGATAGAGTCCCACTCTTGCTCAGGCTGGTCTCAAACTTGTAAGCTCAAGCAATCCAGCCACCTCAGCTTCCCAGAATGCTAGGATTACAGGCCTGAGCCACTGCACCTGGCCTACCTGAGTGATATTTTAAAAGTATAAATCATGCCCCTCCCTGTCTTTCTAAGTGTAAAGCCTTCCATTTTTCTTAGGCTAAAGTCCAAACTCCTTGCTAAGCTTTGCAAAACCCAGCGAGCTCCAGTACTCGACAACCTCTGCAACCTCACCTTAGGCTGCCCTCTCCTTAGTCTTGATCCACTTGCCCCATTAGGCTTCATACTCATCAAGCTCCTTCCTTCCCTAGCCCATCTCTCTTTCCCCACCCTCCCATAGGCAAAATTATGCTCACTTGCAGGCTCCAGTTTAAATGCTGCCTCCTCAGGAGGTTTTCCCCAGTACTCCGTGTCAATTAGCTCCTTCTGCTTTTTCTTTTCTCTCATGCCACCCTGATCTTGTCTCCATGGGGCTTAACACAACTCAGAGTCGTGTCATTTGCAGGTTTCTTTGTTTGAGGGCAGTCTCCCTCACTACACGGCAAGACTGATGAGGACAAAGTCCAGGCAAGTCCGTTCACCAGTGAATACTCAGCACATAGCCAGCAAGCTGCCTGCTTCAGAGCTGGCCTGCTGTAAATATTTGCTAAATAAAAAATGAGTGCATGGTAGGTCCAAGAAGGCACAGATGGGTAAGGATGAGGTGAGACAGTGTAATTTGCTCCTAGAATAAATCCAAATTCCCTCTGGTTCTGTTCTTTCATAAAACATAACCAGGGGTTGCTGGAAGAGTATGCAACCTGGCACATAGTAGGAACACAATGACTATTTGCATAAATGAATGAATAGATAATGAAAGAACGAGGGACATCTCTACCTCATTGCAAGTTGCCCTGCGTTTTCTGTGCATTTGTCGTGTTACAATGGCGTTATCTCCGACTTGCACTGTCACAGTCCCTGCTTTCAATGGGCTGGGTGTCCCCAAATCCATTCACAACCCTACACTAGCCTGAACAGCCTCTGACCTATCATTTCCCCTTTCTCTTGCCGTGACCAGATTCTGTTCTGAGTGAGGAAGCAGCTTGGGTAAAAAACAAAAGCCCTGATATTTTTTTCTCCTGTAAAGAATACCATCAGGACGAAGGCTATGATTAATACACATAATTGAAACAAATGGCAGCTATCTGCAGAAAACCATCCCCCAGCTGTTAGAGGAAGGAAATTGCTGACAGCAGCTCCCCACTGAACGGGGATCAAAAGAGAAGAGCCGGTAGCAGCAGAAGAGCACGCATGTGGCCGTCCTACACCACTTCAGGGCCGTGCTCTGGGCCAGGGATGCTCTCTGGGCTCCGTCCTGTGCGTGAACTTTGCCGTAAAATGGTGGTGTCATCGGTTTTTAGGGCTGGGGCTTATAGCCGGGTTTTGCATGGCTGGGGCTGGCTTTGCAGGAGGTGATATCCTGCAGAAGGGACACTTAGATTCCCCATGGCCCAGACAGCATCACTGCAAGCTCGAGGCTGAAACTCCTTAGATGGAGCAGAATGCTTCTTGATCTCTGAAAAACATTCAGATTTTTCTTCCACCCTTTCCTTACTCATCTGCCTCGTTCCAGTGGGCTGGGGAATGTGGTGGGGAGCAGAAAGACTTGGATCCTGCTCTGAATGTGCTTTGTTACCTCAGCAGAACTTTCATCTTCCTGGGCCTCGGCCTGTTCAGGGGTTAGACTGGAAGATCACTGTCCCCTTAATGCCAAGAGCCTGTGCTAGAAAAAAAAAAAAAGAAAAAAAAATGTGTGTGTGTGTATAAAGTATATACACACATTAAGAATGAATATAAAATTTTATCTGCTTACCTATCTTATGTTATCTATCATCATCTGTCTCTCTGCCCCCCTTTTCTCAGTCTACTGTTTTATAGTCAGCACCCCAAAAGTTACATGGCCTTGTGTCGGTGTTAATAATTGCATGGCTAAACTAGTACCTTGTTCAGGTGCAAAAATGTATCAACATATAAACTAGAAGAGAAGAAACTTCCAGTTCGGCACACTGCACTCATGGCAGCTACTCTAGACCATCATTTCCATGTTGCACGTACACTTTGGTGTTGCACGGATGCTCCAGATTTTATTTATTTATTTATTTTGACACAGAGTCTCACTTTGTCACCTTCATTAGAGTGCTGTAGAATCAGCTCACAGTAACCTCAAACTCTTGGGCTTAAGTGATTCTCTTGTCTCAGCCTCCAGTGTACCCTGGACTACAGGCTCCCACCACAATGCCCAGCTGTTTCTTGTTGTTGTTGTAGCTGTCATTGTTGTTTAGCAGGCCCAGTCTGGGTTTGAGTCCACCAACCCCAGTGTATGTGGCCAGCACCCTATCCACTAAGCTAGGGGTGCTGAGCCGTGCTTCAGTTTTTTTTTTTTCAGTGCTTTGCCAGGGCTGGGTTTGAACCTGCCAGCTCTGGCATATGGGGCCAGCGCTGTACTCCAGTTTTTATGTGGCAAAAACAAAGCAACTCGGAAGCCAATCAAGTGAAAAGCCAAGGTGGGAGCTAATGTGTACACTGGGTGGAGCTCTTTCCTCTGGGTCTTTATGGGGAGAATTGTGTCATTTGCCACTGAGTCACCTGGCAAACCTGCATGGGCAGTGCTAAGTCAGGCCTGAAGTGTGCGGGGACAGCAGCTGAAGGGCAATGTCAATGCGCCAGCTTCAGAATTAAATGCAGCACAGTCACTGTCCCCCTGGAACACTGAGCATCCTGTGAATGCTGACTCTGGAAGTGCGCACGCTGAGCTTCAGGGCCTGGAAAACAGCAGGGAGGGAGCGCTCTCCCAGGAGAACTCACCTCCGTGAGCTTCCTCCGTGGGTTCTGCGCCTTGGAGTCGTCTCATTTCATCCTCACACAACCCAAGAAGTAACGCTACCTTCTTTATATGGTGAGAAAAGTGAGGATGAAGGAAATCCACTGATTTTATTCAAGGTCACCCCCCCCCCCATAGTTGTGGGCACTGGTGGTAACATTTTTCATTGCTTTGGTGCCAAAGAAGAAAAAGCAATTTCTTTCTCCAAATAAAAGGGGACTTCTTGTAGGGATTAAATTGGAAAATGGCATGACTAGACCTTCAGGAATTTTTCTTCTCTTTCTGCCATTTGATTATTCCTGGGACTTTATATATGATTCCCTAATGCAATAGCTGATTCTACCTGTCAGTGTGGAAACTTACACAATTGACCTTCAAACCCATTACTGTTACAGCTGGATCACCTTCATGAGGGGTTCCATCAGGGAGGGGGGAATACAATCTAGGAGCCAGAAGTTTTCACCTGCGGCTCATTGTCTTCATAGAGCTCATCCTCTGCCTTGGCTGGGAGTCACAAGATGTTAGGGGAATCCTGGATATCAGGAAAGGCTGAGGAGCCCTGCCACATGTCACTGTCACTTTTTCATATGATGGTCTTGCTTCTGAAATTATACACTAGGCTGGCAGTAGTGGCTCAAACCTATAATCCCAGCAATTTAGGAGGCCAGTGGAGGAGAATCACTTGAGGCCAGGAGTTCAAGATCAGCCTGGGCAACATAATGAGACCCTGTTTCTACAAAAATATTGAAAATTAGCCAGGCATGGTGGTATGTGCCCCTCTGCTACTTAGTAGACTAAAGTGTGAGAATCTTTTGAGCCCAAGAGTTTGAGATTTCAATGAACTGTGATTGCACCACTGAATTCTAGCCTGGGCAGCAGAGTGAAGACCTTGTCTTTTTTTTAAAAAAAGGATAAATATATAAATTTAAGAAATAAGATAATATTCTGAATTTTCCATTTATTCTTGCTGCTATAGACTGTTTGTGGACCTCCCTGACCCAAATTCTTATGTTGCAGCCCTAATCCCCACAGTAATAGTATTTGGAGGTGGGTCCTTTTGGAGGTAGTTAGGTTTGGATGGGATGTGATCATAGGTATGGAGCCACCACGACAGGATTATAAGAAGAACAAGAGACCAGAACTTTCAGTCTCTCTTGGCCAAGTGAGAACACAGGGAGTAGATGGCCATCTATAAAGCAGGAAGAGGGCCCTTGCCAGACACCGAATCTGCCAGCATTTTGACCTGGGCCTTCCCATCCTCCAGAACTGCACAAAATAAATGTTTGTTGTTTAAGTCACCCAGATAATGATATTTTGTTATAGCAACCCAAACTGAGTAAGACCCTGCCTTGTAGGGCTAGGAGTTATTTTATAGGCATAAGGTTACTTATTTGTACTCCCTTGAAATCAACTAGCAGGTGGGTGTACTGATGGTAGGGTCTGAAAAAAGGAGAAAAATACCAAATGCATTTGAAACAACTCCACCTCTGAGACACTTTTTATCATGTTGGACAAATGCAGATAGAATGTTTACCAAGGTTGCTGCCCTGGCCCTTTAGATAATATTTGGGTAGCACATCCGCATGCAGATGATGTGTTAGGCGGCCAGACTAACCTGCTTGAAGTTCTTCTTCTTATTTATTC
Organism: Otolemur garnettii; assembly: GCF_000181295.1. NCBI lineage: Eukaryota > Metazoa > Chordata > Mammalia > Primates > Galagidae > Otolemur > Otolemur garnettii. The sequence continues at coordinate 5,175,430 of NW_003852415.1, forward strand.
CCCTTCCTTCTTGTGTTTTTGTCGACAGCAAACACATCACTGTAGAGCAGCTAGCAAGTGAATGCTTTTTTGCCCTTCTGGTGGACTCTACTACATAGAATAATGGATATGGCTAGAGGGACAATCACTAAGAAAACAGGCAGACCCCTCCCAGAGTGGACAGTGTTTGTTGGTGTCTGAGAGAGAATATGGAGGAAGAGGAAAGGGCTGTCTGCTTTGTGGTGCTAGAAATTACTTTGAAACCCAAGTAAAATGACGATGATGATGATGACGAGCCAAAGGCTTACTACGATGTTAGTCTTTGCTCTAAGTGCTCTGCATATAGTATTTTCAAACCTCTCTATGACACCAGGTGAGAACACGTTATACTATTATGCCCATTTTATAGGTGAGAAAACCGAGGCATTTGGAGTTTAAGTAACTTGCCCAAAGTCACATAGCTGAACGGTTAGGATCAGGAGATGCCAAAAAAGTTAAGAATCTCCATCAGTTTGGGATTCTGGAGTTTCTAGTCTTTCTCTCCACCTTCCGAAGGATCTGCCAATGTTTTAAAAGGCATGTTTAATCCTGGAGGTATGAGCTGTTGGGATAAGGGAGAACGTGGGTTGGGGTGAAGACAGAATATGGGCCAAGTTCAGTCTTGTTCCAAGACAAGAAGGACCGAGAATCAGCCCCATCTCCCCACCATCAGGGGGTGGCTGGATGGAGCCCTAATAGCGCTTACGTGGTCCCACCTTTGTGTGATGCACCTGGAGACAGTTATTTCTTTTTTCTAGATGAGAAATACAAAGAAATAAGACAGCATTTTTCTCTCTTCAATAAAAGCTTTTTAGTTTTGGCTTCACTAATTATATATTTTCCTAATTTAGTTGTGTTAAGCTAAACTTTGCCTTTGCACGGTGTGGGTTGAGAGGAGGATTTATTAAACAAAAAGAGAAAATGGTTAGTCCATTCTGTGGGGTCAAGCCAGCAAATTAGTACCAATCTTCACTAGTTCAGGACAATTATTTATATTCAAATAACAAATACACTAATTACAAAAGAACATTCACTTTTTTAAATCCCTTGCAGGATTCCCACACACATTTAGCGGAGTTTTGTTTGGCCTTATGCTCTTGAAGATAACAAATCAGTATTTCTCTCAGAAAGCATTTGTTATTCTTTAAATCTAATCACACCAATCTTTCTTCCAATTAGGAAGCATTAATGTGAGTTTATTCTGTTAAATTGTACATAAGCACTATTGTTTTCACTGGAATAATTGAATTTCACCTGGCTGCCCTGTGTGGTTTGGTGATGTATTAGCACACTCGCATCCATTCTTTCGTGTAGCTTTGAAATTGCTGCTGTTTTCAGGCAAGATGGACTGTTCTCTCCAAAGTGAATCTGGCCATTCCCGTGTGTGGCAGTGGGTTTGGCACTATAAAGGTGGCGGTCTCTTGAAGATTGAGATAGAGGGTATATTCTTACAACTGATTATTTCTAAAAAATTGGTTCTATGAGATAAGACTTGTCTGGCTGACAACAAAGGAAGTTGCTTCTATAACTTAAAGTTAAGGGGTGGGATGGCATGGAGCTAGGTGAATTATGGTCCTTCTGAATTCGTGATAAGTTGGAGAATTTGGGGTCCTCTCTGGTGCCAGGTTGAATAGCCTTTCAAATAACATCCACTTGTCTGGATTCCTCACCCCAGACAAAACATCTGCTTGACCAGGAACAATATGTAAACACGTTTCCTTTTTGCACACGCAGAAAAGTACTCTGGTATGTGCCACAGTCGACAGATCTTTCCTTCTATGATGGTTTCAGAGGGTGAAGTCCTTTAGTATGTAAACTTCAGCCTTTTGGGTCTTATCATCCTGTAGATCCATTTCCCTATGGGCAGAGGACATGGCTCTGAGGCCTGGGAATCCTTCAGAGGGATTCCTCTTTTCTTTTTGGTCCTATGAAGCAATCTTGAGCTTTGGAAAGGAATCCTAGGAAAAATGATCAGTCATTCAATTGACATCTGCACTCCTTTATGCTCATAAGGAACACCGTGATGGTGGCATCTTAAGCTCATACAAAGAGGACTGCTCTGTGCAGGGAGGGCAGGGAGCAGGGGAGGCATTCAGGGTTAGCAAGTATGTCTCCCGACCAGCCCCACACTGTGACAAGATTCATGAGAGAAACATTCTGTTCTGGTATCTCTTGACCTTTTCCGTGTTTTCCTTTTGTAAACTTTGCAAAGCGGAAGGTTTGTCTTAGAAATTGTTGTACTTTTGCATTAAGTTCTTTTGCAATAAATGATAAGGCTTATTTGAAGACTTAACGTGTGATTTTTAATAGGCTACAAATGGCAAGAGCTATCGTTTATTACTAAAGACCCCAACACAGTTCCATACATTATGTTGCTTAGTCCCTACCCTACCACAAGCGCAGGACTTAGAAATCATTATTTTTTCCCAATGTGTAGATAACTGAAGCTTAAAGAGGTTAAGTAAAATAATTTGCTGAGAATCACATGACTTCTAAGGGAGGGTGTGATGGTGTTTGACTCCAAAGCCTGAGCAATGTTCCCGCACGGCCTTCCTGTATGCCGTCATCTCAGTGTTGCTGCGTGTCAACTCAGTGTTTTCCTGACTTCTGGGTTACAGAGCTCAGATTGTCATGAGAACCTGTGGTTCTGTTCTCTAGACTTCTTCAGTAGACTTGATTATTTCTAATAGAAACAAAGAGTTGTCTTATAAATGGTGGCTTGTTGGCTTAAGAAAAACCCTTGGCGGTCTCTAGAGTGTGAAAAATTCTTTACGTCCATGGTGTCTGATGACTGAAGGTGTCAGTTGACTTGTTTGCTGAGCATGTTTTGCCTTCCCTGACTCCTTTGCAAACAGCATGACGCGCTGGCCACAGCAGGTGCCCTTCCTTAACAGTAGACAGCTGTTCTGTGACAGATTCCTTTTCCTACACTAGAACTAGTCACCCTCCAACTAAAAAAACAACAAAAACAACAAGAAAGTGACCAGTGCGAAGGCTCATGGGTGCAGAGCTGGGCACCCAAGGGATACAAAATGAACCCTTGATTATTGTGCCTTTTCAACCTAGTGTAGGATTTTGTCTGGACTATGGTTGAGAGCAGACACCTATAGATTTGTTTTTGTATACATAGCTCAGTAGTTAAAATGCTATTTCATCTCTCATGGAGGCAGGGTAAGTGTCTGAAGACTCAAAATTAGCGATTTCTGGACGATATAATTTGAAGGACTCTGTGGAACAACCCCATCCTTCCCAACAAACTCCTCTGGGCTGAAATTCCACAATTATGGTTTGATTTGATTGGATTGAACAGTACAATGTATATTCTTAAAAATCTTAAAAATACAATTTCTTTTACATGTTCCTATAATTATCATGCCAGGAATTTATTGGACACTTGACGGAGAAGAAAGGATGCGGACAAATAAGGAGTTGGAAAAGGCTGTCCAGTGAGGCGGTCCAGGCTGAGAGCTGCCTGGCCAGAGGGGACAATGTCCCACTGCACAGGGTCAGGGCCAGATGCTGGACACACAGAGGGGACACGTTCCCACCACTATCTGTTGCTGGCAGGGGGCTCAGCCTTTCTAGAAGGGAATTGCAGGACAAAGCAGGACAAATTTTTTTAAGTGCCTATATTTTATGAAAGACAAAAACAACAAAGGATCATTTTTTTTTCCCTTTTGAGCTCCATCAGAGGTGGAGTGTGAGATAAGTCAAATCCCAGGACTGCCTTCCCTTCCAACCCACCACCCCCGTAGATATCCTTCTTGGTGGATGCCACTACCAGCACTTGGCTTTGGCAGGAGAGGGTAGTGCTGCATTCTTGGCTTTTGTTTTGTTTTATTTTGTTTCTTTTATTTAGCTTTTGATTGATAGTGGACCAAAGATGCTAATATCCCATGCCAAAGAAAGGTCATTGGCAATCTCCGTGTACCCTCCAGGGAGACAAGTGGCTCTTAGACTTAGCCTGGATTTCCCTGCATGTGGGAAGGACTCAGACAAAGAAGGCCCAACATCTAGGAATTGAGAGGAAACCTGTATTTTTTCAGACACAGGTTACTTTGTGTACCGGAGGTGAAGGAGAAATGATGCTAAAGAGTCAGTCCCAGCCTGAGAACTTCCCCAGCCTGAATCCCTGGGAGACTGACTGACGTGGGCTTTGAGGCTTCAGCTGAGCATCACTTGATTGATCTTGTTCCACATGTACATGAGGCCCGAGATTAACTGGTGAAGCAGTGTGGGGCAGTGGTCAGGAGGGAACGAAGGCTCTGGGGTCAGACACACCTGGTTGGTTGAGATCCTTGATCTGCCTCTTACAATGAACAGGCTATAAAGCCTCAACTCCCAGGCCTATAGAAGTGACTATAACAGCACTCGTCTCTCGGAGTTGTGATGACATTCCATGAGGTAGTCTAGGCAAGGAGGTGAGTATAACAGTTGCCATCATTATTGAACAGTGCAGCCACATGGCCAATGAAACTCAACTTATAAGGGAATACACCATTTGGAGTCATCAGAACCACGTAGCATCCTGGGAGAAGGAACATAAGAGCAGCGCTAGGCTCGTCTCAGATTCACCTCCCTTTACAGGTGTGGTGAGGTCTAAGCAGAGTGCACAGCTCTCTTCCACCACTCCTGTGATGGGGAGATGGAGCCC
>NW_003852415.1:5180358-5185521 GCF_000181295.1 Otolemur garnettii
AAAAAAAAAAATTTCTTTTTTGCCTTTCGAAATACATGCAATATATGCCAACTTGCTATTCTTTATATTGCAAAATACTGAGAATACTCTGACTTCTATGTGGATGGATGGATATATACGCATGTATCTCCCCCCAAAGGTCTATGTCAATGTCAGTTAAAAGTTACCCATGTCTTTTAGATGAGATGAAACAGGGATGCAATTTGCCAAGCAGTGAGGACATACAGGAATGCATTGTGGGGTCTTCAGAGGGCTGTCCCTGCCTGCGGTGAACTAGAAGGCCTTAGGGGGCGGGTATAAGGTAGGGAGCTGGCGTCCCTGTGCTGTCAGAGGGAGGAGCTTCTATTTCAGAGAACGCTGAGTTGTAGAGTGCTCCTCCACTTGGAGGACCACCAGGCCTCACAGAGAGAGAGTCAGAGGCAGGTTATATATCACAAGCTATTGCACGCCACAGCTGCTTCTTTTTTGTCCTCTTTATTTCCCCTACCAGTGTGGCTCTCAGATTTATTAATAGCCTTTCCATGGCTCTGCAGTCATCAGGAGGAGAAGTAAAGAGGGTTGGGGGAATCCAGGCTGCTTTAGCTTGCCCTTCTTCACTGTCTTGGTTTCTTTTCTTTCTCCTTTTTATTTAAAAATTCTATGTGAGAATGCTGGACATTAGGCTAGAGTTTCTTTTTCATTCTTCCTCTTCTTTTGCTGCTTTTAATTGTTTAGCTGCCTTTGTTTTCCCCTGGACTTGAGCACAGTGGGAAAGGTCAGCTGGCAACAGAGGGGCTGTCCACTGCTGATAAGGCCTTCAGGAGATTGGATTGGAGTCATTAAGCAGCGTTCCCTCCCTGAAGTCATAGGGTCCACATGGCTGCAAGGGGAAGAAAAAAAGCAGCTCAGCGAGGGGAAAGGCAAACTGTAGGATGTGAGCAGCTCGGCCCTGCGAGAGCTGAGCAGTGCGCTGCTTCCCAGAGCCTTTCCCCAGTGGCAGATGCTGCCCAGGGACAGCTCAAGTGACTCTGCAACATCATTGTAAATGTGCATCTGAGGAGGCACATGTGCAGGAGGGCTGGGAGGAAGGCTCAATTGGAAGTTAGGAGTCCAGCATCTTAGAGATCAGACTTCCAAAGTTGTCTCTCATTCTTATGTTCATCCCATTGTTATACTATGTATTGTAACTAATGCACCAGGTTCTAGTGTTGGCTCTATTGCTAATTACTTTGGACAAATATTAAACTATGCTAGGTTTATAAAAAGAAGGAGAAAATGTGATACTTTTATCTATAATATCTAGATTTCACCTTAATGATGTAGAAGTGAGCCCCACATTCCTCCTTGGATATGAGTGTTAATTCCTTTTTCTGTAAATGCCTTGAAGTAAACCCAAAGTCAACGTTCTTTGAACTCATTCATTTAGGCTGTCTGTCAAAAACTCCATGATGGGTCTCAGCATCCGTAGCTCAATGAGTAGGGTGCCGGCCACGTACACCAAGGCTGGTGGGTTCAAGCCCAGCCTGGGCCAGCTAAACAACAGTGACAACTGCATCAAAAAAATAGCTAAGCATTGTGGTGAGCACCTGTAGTCCCAGCTACTTGGGAGGCTGAGGCAAGAGACTTGCTTACGCCCAAGAGTTTGAGGTTGTTGTGAGCTGTGACGCCACGGCACTCTACCGGGTGACATAGTGAAACTCTTGTCTCAAAAAACCAAAACAAACAAATAACAACAAAAAAGAAACTCCATGATGGAATATTGTAGCACTTTTAAAGAAATGGTGGAAATCTTCTGGAATAGGAAGGAGGAGAATAAATGATATGAATAATGCCATAGAATTGCATAAATCTTTATGTGTTTTCAAAACTTTTTCACACTTGACAATGATCTGGTTCAGGATACCACTTATCTTAGCCTAAGACAAGACTTTTCTGTTTTTATCATTGACCTAACACATGAAAGGTGCTCTCAATAAAGATTTTCTGAATGAATGAATAAATGATTAAAGGAGTGAGTAACTTAAAATCTTCTGATAACACATAGTCAATTGTGTTCATTTGGCTTTTGCTGGTGTCAAGCAAAGTAAGGATTGGATATAATGATGAGGTTTGATTTAATTATTACTGGTCATGGAGGGTATGAAGTATGGTTAGACTGGTAGTTCTGTTGTCTTATCATAGAAAAGGGAGCCAAAAGGTTATAACTGAAGGACAACAGTTGGAATGAGCATTTGGAAGAGAGTCATTGTCTAGAATAGCAACAACAGAGGCCCTACAAGATCACACAGTGGCTTGCTTAGCTCCTGATCTCAAGGCAACACCTTTTACTAGAGGTCAAATTCATTTTGGAGCAAGGACTTTGACATTAGACTCAAGTCCGCCCTCATTCTAAATTTCCTCCCTGCTAATTATTATTCTAATTGGATGGTCTTATGTGATGTTTTCCCACTTTCTACTTTTGTTGATGGCAGCCTGGCATCATAGTTCTTTTTGTAAAGTGGCATGGTGTCATTGATGGGTGCTCAAAAGACCCCAGCAGACAGGTGCTAGTCACTGGTTGAGATGTGGGTAGGTGGTGAGGTCACAGGGAAGAGAAGGAAGTAGCAGCATTTGGGGATACAAGACAGATCTTTTCTGCGAAATGTAGGTGCATTGGAAGCTGCCATTCTGAAACTCTTGTGAAGTTTCTACCTGTTTCTGGACTTATCCTCACAATCCTTGAGGGAACTCTTCTGTTTGCATAAATCATTCCACACAACATAATTAGCTGCTTATAATACAGAGGACATGCATGATCCAAAATTCAAATAATTGGAAAGCAAAAGCTGTTTATTCATGGTGGTGTGCAGTGATAATTGATAATGAACTAGATAAATTTGAGGTGCCATGAAATTTTCCAAAGAAGTTTCAATTATTCTCAGAATGACTTTAGTTTAAAGTTCATAGAAAATAATTACTTTAAAATGTAACATACCATATCATATTCATAATATACCATGAATAGCTTACTTATTAAAGTAATTATTTTTTCTTCAACAACCAAAATACTGAGTTTGACATTGTTAGAAATTTACTGCTAACAGAAACATACCACTAATTCAATCTCCTTTCTTTGCCAGTGATTCCAGGCAATTGAGTTTTATTTGATCTGCTTTATTTTTCACCTTCTGACATCTCACCTATACATTGCAGAATGGCCAAGCCTCCTGGTTTGCTAGGAACTGGCCCTGCTATAGCACTGAAAGTCCTGGGAAACTTCTCAGTTCCAGGAAAATTGGAATGGTTAGCCCCTGTTGAACCTCTTTTCAGAAAAATACCATGTTTTGGCCAACATCTGAATGACTACACAGAGACAAGATTATCTGGAAGTCTTAGCCATCACAATCAGGCAAGAGAAGGCAATCAAGGGTATCCAAATAGGGTCAGAGGAGATCAAACTCTCCACTCTTTGCTGATGATATGATCCTATGCCTGGAAAATCCCAAGGATTCAACTACAAAACTCTTAGAAGTGATCAAGGAATACATCAGCATCTCAGGATACAAAATGGTTTAGTAAATAGTTTTTTTAAACTTTTAGATATTTTTTGACAAGTAAAATTTTTACAATATAAGGGAAGAGACAAACTAGGATTGGCGATTTTTTTATTTTTTCAAATAATATTAACAAATATTATCTATCATTGCCATCATTTTATAAAAGACAGGAAATTTCAAAACCAGAAAAGTAGAAAGGATTAGAATGAAAGTTCTGTATGGATTCCATGGCGATGTCTTCATGCTATGTTCAAAATGCCTAACAGTGCCTGGTATACGATAAGTCTTATATGAATATTTATGGAATGAATGAATACTGTGTACAGTTAGCTTTTTATTTTAATGGCAACCTGGTGTCCATCTCAGTCTCATGCTTTAGTTGGTGTGATGCATTTCTCATGATTAGTTCTATTAGATGAGTCTAATTTTCTGGGTCTTAAATGAGAGAACTGGGTGCAGCCAACTTCCTCTTAGATTTCAGCTTCCCCCACATCTAAATGAATCTTTGTGGATACCTGCATGGAGATTTCACCACATCTGGCAACAATGAGCCACCAGTCCTTGTTTTCTTAAGTTGTGAAAATTGTTTTAAAGAAATGGTTGACATCTTCTGGAAGTTTTACTTTTCTTTGCCCTGATAAACCTTGGCCAACTGGTGATATGTCCAAATATCACAACTTCTCTCAGTTTTCTATCTCCTGTGCTACATCCCTGTTGCATAGTTGAGATATCCACATCATTCATTGTTTTATTACAATCCTTAAATAAAACAATGCCACCAAATGAGTCTGGAGACGGTTAAGATTTTGGTTTTATGGATATCATAGGAAACATAAACATCCATCTGAAATGACTATGCAAGCTATAAAATTCAACCAATTCGAGTCCCCCCCCCTTTTTTTAGAATCTTAAAATCCCAGTTTGGGGTGCTATTTTTAATCACAAAATAATGAACATTTTGGCCGGCCCCCATAAACACATATTGCAGCTACCTTGCTAAAAACCCTGAGCCTATTTCCAATGATAGCCTGTGGTGTCATAGATCAGAATCCAGCTGTTTGGACTTCCATGGGGGTGTTGGGGGTGGGGAATAGTGCAGCATCTATAAATAGTCTATGCAGTTACATCTTGGCCTTTTGGCTAAGATCAAGTTTGTAAGTGGTTTGTGAATCATTCTGACCTAGAAGAAGGATTGCCTGCCTTTTAGATTCAATGTATCAAAAATGGATTTTGTTATTTATGCTCTCATCATTAAAATGTTTTTTGGGTATTTATATTTTTAGAGGGTTGTCCATGTAAAGAATTCCTATGATTATTCCCTATTTATTCTTACGATCTGTATTTATAGCCTAAGTATACAGTTAATATATCTAAGTGTTTGCCATAAAACTAGACTTTTTAAGCAGATAGAGGTTCCTGTAGCAGCTGCTGAAAGGTGCTTATTCTTTATGAAATTAGATAACGTACATTAAAGTAGTTTGGAATATGTAACACGCTATGCGAATGTGTATCTTTTTTCTCTAAAAAAATGAATAGCTTGTCTCCTTCAGAAATATTATTGGCAGGGGTCTTTGCAAAAGATACCCGGCTCTAAATAGGAGGCAACATGATCTCTTGGAAAGCATGCAGTCTTGGGAGAGGAACCTGG
>NW_003852415.1:5186037-5188704 GCF_000181295.1 Otolemur garnettii
AAACAAACAAACAAACAAACAAAAAAGGAGATGGTGGAAATGAAACAAACACTTTATTCTAGTTTTATATACTATTAGTACTATAGTGAATAAGTCATCTCCTTTATTTTCTCTTTTATTTAGATTTCCAGAATCTTGGGGCCACTGATTTTTAAGTCTGTGTCTATTTTAGAGAACACTCCCTCTCTGGCAATGTCCTTCATCCTCACCGACATTTGGAGTCTTTCATTTAATTACCATAGACTCTGGGCAGAATCAGTCCCTTCCTGGAAGCCCTGGAGTAGGGCAGTTTTTGTTTTTGTCAGAATCAGCCTCTTTCTCCTCACTGCCGTGTTTATTCCTTTGGGAGAAAAAGTTGAGTGCATTCATATCTATAAAAGAAGACTCAGCCCGGTTTCAGGATTTGTATCTCCGCACTGGCAGACTTCCCCGGTTTGTATCTCTCCACAGGGTTTTAATCACTTGGGTTCTAGTGCCCAGCCCTGAAAGCTTTAAGAGTACAGCAGGAATGGTAGATTAGCCACATTTAACAAAATAGAAAGTTTTCATTGTGTCATAAAAAGCCTTATTGATCTTGTGCAGGCATTGACTCCAGGTCCTTTTAACAAGCCACTCTGTCTAGACTTGCAGGCTGGAGACACAGCTAACAAAGGAGGAACCAGGCTGCCTCCTCCCCAGCAGGGGGAGGGTGACAGGGTGGCACAGATTCAAGCTTCTCAGCAGGGATTTTCTTAAAGAACTAGCTTGGTTTGATTCTGCTGTGGAAAGAGAAAGGGTTGGGAGGCTCCGGGCAGATACATTTGTGACACATTCCAGACTCTAGCCTTGTTTGACTCCCAGTATTTGCTGGGAACTACTGCATGGTAACAAGTGAACCTATCTCCTCTCTCACTGGGCTCTCATCAGCATTTCCTCCCTGGCTCCCAGGAAGCCAGGCTGAACTCCCTGATGCCAGAGCTCTGGACAGTGGACCTCCAGCAGTAGCAGGGAAGGCAGCCAGGGGACAGGAGGAACAAGTGGTGACTTTACAGTCATTGAGATCAATTCCACTGCATTTCAATTCATTCTACACGTCTTTACTTAACACATCCTGGGTTACATGGGAGACTTGGAAAAAGTATGAAAAATTACCGCTCAGAACACTTGATGAAGGAGTTGGCATCCATGTATCAAATAACCAAAGAATCATTCAAAATTTACCGAGTGATTAGGTGTCTTATCAGAATCATCTGTAAAGGTTTCACTCTTAAAAAAAGCACGAAGTCTTTCAAACCCAAAACATAGAGACCCTATAGTAGAGCACATTGCAAACACTGGTTTAGCCATCACTCAGATTAAACCTATTTTAATATTTTGCCATTTTTGCTTTGTATTACTTTATGAAGACTTAGTCGTATTTGAATACCTCTGTAGTTCCAATTATTCTCTCCCTCCTTCAAAGTAACCACAACCTGAAGTTGATGGGTAGACTTCTTGTATAAGTTTATCTATTCTCGTTACATATGAATGCTGCTGTAATATATACTGATTAGTGATCACTGCATATGTATATGTGTGCATGTATATGTGTGTATAGATTAGTGAAGGTAAATTTTAGCAGCTGCCCACAGCTTATATTCAGTACTCTTTATATGCTGGGCTGAATGAAGGAATATTAGTAAAATTCTTTAACATATATACTTCCGTGTTGATCACCCAGCCAAACTCGGTAGCCTGTAGATCCTCCTTCCTTCTAGTTGGCTCCTGAAATATCAGTAGAAAGTTTCAGGCAACAGCAAACTGTCTTGTTTTTTTCCTTTTTTCTGGATACTTAAAGGTGGAGAGTTTTACTAGCAAGATACTTTGATTACAGACTCACTGGGCTAGGAAACAGATTAGATCATCTTCCAACGTTCCTTCGGACACTATGGCGCTGACTCGGTATAAAGGCTTCTTTACTTGTTTTTATCCCAAACCAATGACAGATTTGATAGAAATAAATATATTTTTTAAAGTTTATATTGTTATGCCCGGAATTTGGGATTTTCCCCACAGAACAATCAGAGACTGATTCCAGTGCAACCAGCAAGAGGCACTTTTATTGCAGACTCAGGTCTGGGCTGTCCACACCTGACGCAGCAGGAGATAGAGCAGCCCGGACCCTAAGATGGCAGGGGATTTTATGGGGGTACAGAAGGCAAGAAGGGGGGGGGGTAGGGTATTGTCACTTTCTGATTGGTGGGGTATCTGGGGGGTCTACTTGGTGTGGCTTGATTGACCTAGGGGTAACTGAGGCCTTTGGCAGCTTGCAGGTGGCTTGAGCAACGGTTGCAAGCCAAGCTACTTGCACCAGGGGCAGAGGAGGCAGCAGGATGCGGTTTTGTGGGCTGCCAGCAGAGAGGGGGGTTGGAGGGGCGAGGAACACAGCTTAAGCAGTAAACAACAAAATGGCGGCGCCCCAAGATGGCGTTGGTCTGGTTCTCACAATATGTGTTTTAAAATCCATACTTGCTGATTATAAATAGCTAAATATCTATATGAGTTTTCTGAATAGCTAAATATTTGTATGAGTTTTTCCAGTTTCTCTGACCCTTGATGTTTCCTTCTGAACATGTATGTGCAGATGTAGCGAGTATCTAATTTTGGTAGCAGTTAGGATTGGTGACTGTGACACTGTTTAAAAAAAAA
>NW_003852415.1:5189197-5191669 GCF_000181295.1 Otolemur garnettii
CTAACCAGCCATGTACTTGGTATGATTTTAAGGACTGTGTTTTCAGTAAACACTGTGGCATTGAGCTGGCTTGGACATTTGCAATGTGTTTTCCTGTCATCGACCTCTTGTGGTTCCAGATTATGTACATTATCTCCCCAATCATACTGAAAGCAACCCAAGGACCAGTTTGGTAGTCTTAATTTTTTCTGATACCCTTACTCTGATGCCTGTTTCAATATCTGGGCTCTAAAGTAACAACCATAACATTTCCCTCTGATTTCTGAGCTGATTGTGTAATAGACACAAGAGTCAAATTGTTGATTGTGTAAACGATCCACATATCCGTTCTGTTGCTGATAGAGTTAGGTTAGAGAATACGGCTCTGACCACAGTCAACTTGAGCTTCCTTGTAATTTGCCTTCAGAATTCAGCTTACCCTCTCAGCAATAGGCAGAAGAGCTAGAAAACTGCCGACCTGCTTCCACAGGGGCAGAGTGTACTCTGATAGGTGTATGGAATAGGAGGGCCTAGAGAACTCACAAGCCCTGTAGGAAAGGCAGAAAGAGAGAGTTAGATCATCTGGGAATAGCGTCCCCTTCATTAAGAAGAGTAGACCTAGGGGTATCAGACTGTATCACTGAACAGATGAGAAAGTGAATGAGTAAAGGAAGGATGGAAAGTGTTACCCAAAACTATTCTCTTATGGAGAATGGAGAGAAAATATTCTCCCAGAGTCATGGGAAGAGGGATATGGATTCTCCCTACATGATAGAGTGCACTCTTGTGTTCAATGCTATATGATTGATTGGCCCATAATTAAAAAGAGAAGCTGATGTGAAAAAAGCAATAATTACAATTTCCCTCATATGGATCTGGTGGGTAGGGGAAAATAAAAAGTATCGTGTCTCACGTAAATTATCCTAAGTGGGAAGACAGGCATATGCAGCACAATCAGCTTGAGTCATGATGCTTTAGCAGTATCCATCCTACCTTGAAAATGTCTCCAGGATTTCTCTTCACCTCTTTTCATTTGTCCATTTACCGAACTCCTGATACAATACAAGTATTAATAAAATTGTCCCATTTAGAAGCTGAAGTTCTTCTCTGCTAGTTGTCCATTCCTGGTGCTCACAGGTACAGCAGATAAGGTCCCATTCTGCTTCTTGAGCCTGCACACATGCCTGCTGTTCTAGCCACATCGAACTTCCCAGTGTCCCCTGAATGTTCTGTAGCTTCCTAATGACCACACCAGTGAATGTGCCATTTCTTCCAGCTAGCATTTCATTCTCCCTTTGTACATGAACTCTTACTCATACGTTAGCTCATAGCTCAAGTATGATCTTGTGTATGGAGCCTTCCCCAATGCCTCAGGCCACCTCTTCCCTCTTCTGTGTGCCTATATCATCTACCAAACGTTCACTCCATTGAAGCTTAATTACTTATTTGTGCCTGCATAGTCAACAACCACCACCATAATAATTAACATTTCTGTGGCTGGAAACTAGACAAGAACTGGATTCTATCCATGCCTCACAGCAACTATGTGGCTTATACACTATGGTTAGTCTCATTTTATAGATGAGGAAACTAAGGGTTAGAGAATTTAAATAATAAGCTAATTTTCCATGGAATGTTCCAGAGCTGGCTCTCAAATCCAGGTCTGTCCAATTCAAAGGCTTTAATATTATATTCTGTGCTGTCAATACTGCAGTCCAACTACACAGGGCGCCCTATTAATGTGAGTTCATGTCAGACCTGGCACTTAGCAGCCATGGCTAATGTTTCATCTTTATGATTTGTCTTTTTCTGTAAAATGTCAGCGACTTATATTCACAAGGTTGACACGTGACTAAAGTGCGTCCAGCACTGAGCACATCACTGGGTGCATACTAGGCACCTCTGAATCTTTATTTCCTCAATGAATGAATGAAAATTTAACTTTTATTGTCGTACAATTGAGAGCAATGCATCCTTCAGGATGCCATTAGCTTTCTAGTGATTTCAGTGAAGCATGGTTTTCCAGGCCATTCTTCTGTGGACTGAGGCAGCTTCCCTCCCCAGGATACTGGCTGTTTATTTTCCAAGTGACAACTTGATTTACTATTTTCCTTCTCATCACTTTCAAGAAGCATCTGCAGGCTAGTGAGGGACCCAGGCAGCGTGGAAAAGTCCATTTATTTCTCTGCGGCATCTTTCCTACAGAGAGTCTGAGGCTAAGAGTTGGAAATGGCCTCAGGAGGTCAGATTTCCTGTGTGTTTTCTTTTGTCGTGCAGGATCGCTCACAGCAACACAATTTCTTGTCTGCTGGTACGCTCTGCTTTTATAATACCTGTGTGATCCAAAGTGGCAGGTAAAGAGTTCTGTCATTTGTCCTTGGGGGATGGCTCTGCGGTTTGATCTCTTCTAATGCTGTGGTTGGCTCTAAAATCTATCATACGGAAATGGGACGGGGAGAACCAAAGAGTGTAGTCACTTGTGCAGTCTTTTAC
>NW_003852415.1:5192297-5194505 GCF_000181295.1 Otolemur garnettii
GCTGCTGAGTTTGCAAAATCAGACTAAATGAGTTGGCAGGCCCGCCTCAGGACCACAGGTCATCCTTTTGTCTGGCAGGGAGGACAGCATTAGCCCATGTGCTTTTGTGCCTCGTTAGCTTGCAGGTGAGCCGGGCCACGAGGGGCCGACTGAAGTACTGCACTGAAGCACTGCCCAAGGCCCATTTGAAGGACACAGGATGCGTGCGGCCACAAGGGCAGTTTGCAGTGTGTGAGACTCATTGTCGGAAGCTGCTTGTACTCCCTTTCTGGAGCACAGCAATTGTGATGCCCAGGGCCACTGAGGCCAGCCACTCTGAGGAAGTCTGCATTTTAATAAACTCCATCAAGTGTCTAAAAATTCCTTTTCTAAGGCTCTTTAATGGAGGTGAAGAGTGTGACCTTCTTGGCTTGACTTTTTCCAACCTGGTACTAGAGAATTTGGAAGGAAAGACAGCTTGCTTGGAGAAGTCTTCCCTGCTTGGGTTCCTGCTGGTGGCAAGGGCTCTCCCCCTACATTGTCAGTGCTTCCACCTACTCAAGGGTAGAGCTCAGGCAGCTGCTGGTCATCAGATGGATGGTCCTAAGCACCTGTTCTGAGGGTCTCAGTAGTGGCGTGATGTAATGGCAAAAATGGGAGGAGAATGATAGTATAATGATTTTGGAACTGGCACTCCCCAGTGCCTTGGACAACCTCTGTAAAGTCTGTATGCCTCCATTTCATAGCCAACTGGCCACACAGAGTGTCACAAGAATACGACTAATGATTAAGAAAGCATTTGGAAATATATGTGTATAACATATTGATAGAGTTGCAAACATCTGCTTACAAATGGCCCTAGACTCCATCTTTTGCCATGCGTGACAAGTTCTCATCTTGAGTCCTTGTCTAATTCCTTTTGTCAATTTTTACCTCTGGCCCTGAGTTTCCCATGGCAGCTCTTGGATCCTAAGCACCCAAACTTTGGCTTCCTCCTGAGCTCTCTTGCTCACCAGTCATCTCTGCCTCTCCATTCCTGAGGCTGTTTCTGTAGGAACTTTTGCTTTCATTCTTACTCACTAAAATGCAAACTTCACTCAAGGAACTGTATCAACATTCAGGCTGAACCAATTCCAGGCAACACCCGAAAAAGTAGTTCAAATTTTTTTTAAAAGATTATGCCAACTTGACAAAATTCAGATGGGAGCCTTCCATCCCTCTCAGTAAAATTATGCACTGGTTCCCCATAACCTATAGATAAAACTCAAATTTCTTCATCACAATGCTGTTTGGGGTCTTCAGATGCCAAACCATTAAGAACCACGGGCCCGATTATAATAAATAGTTGTGTACGTTTCCCTCACACTTCTTAGATTGCACAGTAAGAACAGATTTTGTGGAATATTTTAATCTTCTTTGTAATTTCTCAGGGAGGTAGAGTTATATTACATCAATCATTAGCTGGGTATCTTTTGAAGAGGAAGGAGCAGAGAATACAATTGAGTTAATGCTTGTTAATACTATGTATATATCAGTACTGAAATTAACAAGCCATTTGAAAGATCAGTACTTTACATATCTTATAGAACCTGATTTAAAATCTTGAGTTATACATATCTAGATTGCATCTAGTGTTTCATCCATTAAAAATAACAGGTAAACGATTTGTCGTCATACAGAATTGAGCTCTGCTTTTCATGTGGCGAGAAGAACATTTTTTATTTTAACACTTACGCAATTGATTGCAAACTTTGGGGTGATATAATTTAAATGGATCTAAACAGTCCATTAGCTGTGTCGGTGCCTACTCTCTTGCCAAGCTGTATTTTATGCTAAGCTGTTGTGTACTGTGGTTACATAATCCCCTGCATTCATTTTCTCCACTTATTTAGCCTGAATCCATACAAGGTGACTGCATTGTCTCTTCAACCTCCTTCTCAGTGTAAACACCAAGGATAGAGAACAGATTTTTGGACACTGTTAGGTTTTGCTAATGGAGGGTTCAAAGCATTGAATAGGCTTAGAACTGGGTGTTTGTCACTATTTGGTTTTGCTCCTTTTAGTTACCTTCACTGTCAACTTAGTCTGGTTTTCAAGGAGATAAGAAAGCACTTGAGTTTTAGCCACTAGAAGAAAATTAAGATAGATTGAGGTATTAGAAGAAAAATAATGTCAGTTAATAATGTCCTTCTCTTTTCTAGCCTTTTAAAGACTGGGTGATGCATTGCC
>NW_003852415.1:5203832-5225107 GCF_000181295.1 Otolemur garnettii
TGGGGAGAGACTTTTCATGCACTGGGGAGCAGAATCAGACATGGTTCTCACCAATTGGTTTCTCTAACTCTCTCCTACCCTTCCTTACTATTTTAGAATGATTCTAATTAGCCTGGGAAAGGCTTGCTTTTGTTTCAACTAACAACACTTTTCTGAGACAGTGTAAGGTCCCAATTAGATTCTTTAAACAGAGAGAGGATAAGCCAAACTGTAATTCAAATATTGGTTGTGCTGTTTTAGTCCGAGTATCTACAGGAAAATCAGCATGGATGATTTTGTTCCAAGTTCTAGGGCCCCACTCCTCTCTGTGTCCTTGGACAAGCCGTTTAACCTTTCTACATCACAGTTTCCATTAGTGAAATGGTGATTACGATCCTCCCCAGCCATGTGTGGTGGCTAAATATGCAAAGCACCTTATGTTCCAGAAGGATTATGAGCTCATCCGTGGTCTGGGGGTAGACATGCTGTGACGTGCGCATGATCTACAGGCTGAGCATTCTGTCTCAGAGGTGACTGCGGCTGGCTGGTGCCAAGGATACAGCGACGTGTAGCTCTCTGTTCTACATGAGGCTACAGAGGCCTTAGGATATTGGGGTATTTCTTGGCAGAGAGCATATTAATCTCATGTGAGAAAGAGCACCTAATATTGGAACTCATTGAAATCCGGACTAAATTTTGCATCCAAATGTGATTTTTTTTTTGAAAGAGAGGGAAATCTCTGAAAAGCAAAGTTGATTTTACAAATGCAATCTTTTTCATGCTGAATAATAGAAGATTATTATTTTGCCCATTCATTAAGAAAAAAACATTTATAACATCCTTTTGAGTTCTCTAGAGTACATTTGAAGGGTGGGACACTCCCATCTATTTACATGAAACTGCAAATAGCTTCTTAAATATTTGATAACAAACATAGGGCAGCGTCATCCATATTTTTGGTAGGGTTGAATCCCTTCTGTGGCAAAAACTCATCTGAGTAAAGTTAGCCTGGGGTTTTCTGGAGTATTTATCACTAAATGGTGCAGAGCTCTCCTTATTTCTTCCTTCATGGTCATCATTTTGAAGCCAAGTCAGGGCCAAGGCCGGGTACTTTATTGGGACTTCTAATTAAAGAAAGACCCATGGACTATCTGTATTTGTTCCAAACTACAACTGGGATTAGGGACCAAAGTACTGAGATATTTTTATGCCTGTGTGTGTAAGGTGGTTGGTTATTACCTTGTCTAAGTGCAAGGTCATGACCATCACTTTAATTGTTATACTTTTGTATGTTACTTTTGTTAAACCACAGACTCAAAACGAGTTGCCAGTCTTCCCTTCTTCGAGTCTATGAAAACCCAGAGTATACTACTTAACATAGCCTTTCTACGCTAGATTTGATCTATAAATGTTTTGAGTTCTTTTTAGGAGAAGGTCATGATCATCTATCTATATAGTCAGAGTCAAATGTGAATGACTCTTCATGTGGAATGATACACTTTGGGGAAGAATTCGTTCAGAACAGGTGGAACATGTCTCTATTAGACTGGGGGGGGGATGGGAGTGTGGGCTATGGTCACTCAGAAGAGTCCTGGGAAAGTAAGTATGACACTCATTCTAACTGGGGTGAGATCTGGTTTGAAGGGTATTTAGAAGTCACTGGGGAGTCACAATGGCACATGGACCCCAGCTCCTCTCCCGGAGGCGCGCTGGGTGGCAAGGTGTTCCATAGAGTCCTAGTCTCATTGTCTTCCCCCCACTCTCTTTTTCTGTGTCGGGTGCCTTTTTTTTGAAAAACTAACACAAGATCATTCATGCAATGTGTCATTTTACTAACCGACTAATGTACTAACACCCTAACGACTCATCTTTGTTTTTAGTTTTTTTAATTAACAATCGTTCTGTTCACAATTTTTAATTTCCTTTCTTCCCCCCTTCTCCCCAAAGCACTCAGGCATCGGACACGCTATGGTAAACAAACTACATTGTCTGGTAGATATCATTCTTATTGTCTCTTTTTTTGGGTTTGCCGTGTGTTGCCCCCCTTTTCCTTCCCAAGCTCCCCCTTTTCTCCTCTTTAGACTCCTTTCTTCTTTTTAAATTTTGGTTGAATTAAATGCAAACCTTTCTTTTTCTTAAAAAAAAATAATAAAATGGAAAAGAATGCACTTTTCCTGGACTTGACATTTGGTCCAGTTTGGTGGTGATGATTTCCTTTACTCTAGTTTTTCAACTTTTTTTTTCTCCTTAAGAAAGATGTTTTTTTAAAGAAAATGTTTCCATTTACCTAAGTTAGTTTTGTTTTGTTTTCTTATTTTGCAATTTCCAGGGTATAGTGTAGGGACAACAGAGATTTATAGTGAGGACTTTCTTCTCTCCGTGTGCTCTTTTCCCTCTCACGCTTCCCTTTTTCTTTTTTTCTCCTTCCCTTCCCTTAATCCCCTTCCTCTTTCCCTCTGGTGTGGCCAGGTCTGCCACCCGTGATCTGGGGAGGAACTTGACTTCCTAATGTCCTCCTGTCCCTTCTTTACCTTACTTCCCCTCTGGGGCCAAAAGGAGCTCCGCCAGTTGTGTTCTCCATACAAACTCTGCATGGCATGTTCCTGTCTCGTGGATTTCCCCCATCAACATCAGAATTTGTTCCTCCATGTCCCTTCTTGTTACTAACAACCTACCAATGACTACCAACCCAGGTCCACCGTCTTCGTTTTTATTTTTCTCCCTCACTCTTCTTCATTTTCCTCTCATCCTTCATATGTTTTGGGGTTGGGTTTGGACTTTTTCTTTTCTTTTCTTTTTTGAGTAAGGGAGGTGGCAGGCAGGGGAAAGATGGCCCTTTAGATTTGAGTGTTTTTTTTTTTTTCTTTCAAATGTTTCCACTCCCATCTTATTCTTCAGTTTGTTTGATGCATGTAAGTGTGAAGTGGATTTTGATTCTTTCTTTAATTTCTCCTCACTCTTTCCTTCTTCCCTACCTTTTTATTTCTTCTGCCTTCTCTCTTGGCTCTGAACACTTTTCGCATGGGTGTGTCAGTGTGTGGTGCGTGCACGCTTTGAGGTGCCATTTTTTTTCTCTCTGCCCTCTGCTCCTTTCATGGGTGTTGGGCGTAAGGGTGCTATTTATTCCCTGTGGGTGTTATCGTTACTATTGTTTTGGCTATTATGCCTCATCATTTTTTTCTTTCTGTTAAAATTGCTTTTTTTGGTTTGGGCCATTTCTTCTCTCAGTGGTGGTGATGGGAGCCCAGGGAGGGCAGGGTTCGTGCCCTGGGGGAGTCCACAGCATGTATCATCCATGACACATCAGAATTGAGACCCTCTTCTCTTTCCCTCCCCGAATGCATGTTTGTCAGTGTGGTGTGTGAGCCAAAAAAGAAACAAATAAAAAGGAAAAGAAAAAAGAAAAGAAAAGAAAAAAAAAAGGAAAAGAAAAAAAAAACATCAACAACCAAAGACCAACCCCTAACAAACATCATCATCAAATGTCTCCTTTGCTGTTTTTTCACTACCACCATAAAAAAAAAATCATAAAAGAAATAAACAGTCATTTTAGCAATGAACTGAGACAAGTGATACCGTCTGAGGGTGGTTCCATTTTCTAGCCTGACTGAATAAAGAATGCTATGAGTAGAACAAGGTGCCCAGCTTGGCAGTTCCAACCAGCTCCCCCATCACCCTGCAGGGGGGTGCTGGAGGATGGGGACCAATGGAGGCAGACCAGAAAATGGAACTTGGCTGCACATACCCAAATCAAACCCAATTAGAAAGTATACCTCACCCAAATCTTAATGAAAATGATGCCACAAGTAGGGAGAGCCATTGGGATTTGATAGGACCGTAAAGTCATTGTTGGGATTTTTTTTTTTTATCCCTATGTCCCTTCACTAGGTGACAATCTCTGTGGATGGCATTCTTACCACAACGGGCTACACTCAAGAGGACTACACCATGCTGGGCTCAGACGACTTCTTCTACGTGGGAGGAAGCCCAAGCACAGCTGACTTGCCTGGTTCCCCTGTCAGCAACAATTTCATGGGCTGCCTTAAAGAGGTAAAGTTCACACAACTCCATTGAATGCACTGTGTGACTATTTTGTTTAAGAACAAATGAGATTCCTAGACCAATAACTGCATCTGTCCTCTAATGTATGAGGTGATAGGCTATAGCAGAACAGACTTTGATCTGGTCTTCAGCTGGTTGTATGGTCTTGGGTTTGCCACTTATAGACTCTGTAGCTCTGTTTCCCCATCTAACTGTGCTTTATAAGTCAAATGCAATTACACAGATGAAAGGCCACTGAAATCCCAAGGAACTAGATGCATGTAAAGTTTGATTTTGTGCTTTTGACTTGGAAAGTCAAAATCTAGCTAAAACTGGCTAAATCTGTGGTTGCGTGCCTTGTTGAAAATGTAACATGTCTTATTTTTACCTTTGCCAAACCTGATGTTCCCAGTAGTCTAATTATTTGAGATGGAGGAAAATTCTTCTAACATTAAGCCTCTCAAGACTGGTTTATCCTTTTTTTTTTTCCTCCCTGAAAACTAGTAGGTGTAGCTGGGAAGAAACAGTGGGACTTTGCCATTACTCATTTATTACCCATGTAGCTGATATGTTGAGATCTCTCTGTCTGAGAGCAAAGGAACTTCAGCCAAGTGTAAGTTCAATCTCTAAGGTCAATTGTTGAAGCAAAAAGAATCAGACATGATTTGGTAAAGTCCATTTGGAACACTGTGTTATCAGAACAGTACACTGCATATTTTGTTTAATCTAAGCTAAGTGTGATTGCCTAAGATACCTGTACCATCTCCCTGGGGAAATTCCTTGAGACTCCAACGGTGTTCCTTCTTGTAGACAAAAATCCTTTATGACATCTTATGAGCTTCCTCTCAGGGCTTATGTTTTATTCTTATCATGGTTATTTGAAATTTGTTGAGCATCAATTATATAGAAGGTGGCTTGCCCATGCATTCATTCACGCCACTGGACTGGGAGCCATGTACATGTCCAGATGGGAGTTGCATGTGATACACTGAGCACATCGCAAGTGCAGGACAAGGATTTGTTGGATGAGCCTATTTATCAAGTAATCATCAGGTCCTTTTTTATGTGCTGTAATTAAACATGTGGGCTCTTCACAAGCCATAGTCTCAAAGGCTTTGTCATCTAGGAAGGGTGATGAGATTGGTGAATGAATAATTACATCATAGGACATCATGTTTTCAGTGCTACAAATTAAATGCTCTGAGTAGAGAAAACATAAATTTTAGGTGGGACTCAGTTTTAGGGAAGAAGTCACATTTGTGCCAGGAGTTGTTGTAATAAACCATGAACGAATTGAGAGGAAGGAGTGGAAAGAAGAGACTTGAACAAAGAGGGAAAAAATCTAATTATAGCTTTGTATTGTTCTCAGCCTGAAGGACAAATTAAAAGAAGGACCCAAAGAGTGCTTTCCTTTCTCTCTGCGGGACATTACCCAGGCTCCTGCTGGCTTTCAGGGATTCCATTTCTGATGGAATTATGGTAGACACAGAGCTCTTCTTCCCCGGGATTTACTCCTATTTGGATAGAATAAAGGCATAAAGTGCTTGATGTCTAATGAGCCCTGAAAGATTCTTAAACACTGTTAAATCACACTGCATTGGAATTGCACTGTCATCAGAAAAAGATTGCAGCACTCTCGTTACTGAGGAGGTAGCTCGGGAACGCATGAGGCCTGGTTGCTATAGAGTGTTCAGCCGTCTGTAGTGTAACAACCCTGGGCCTGGAGTTTCTCCTGGATGGGATTTAAGGTTGGCCTTTTGAACTGATTTTCCCCAACACGATACTCTATTGAATCATGTCTTGACTATGTATTCAGAGACAAGGGAGCAATTTCCCAACCACAAATCTATTTATCAGGAAGGATGCTCCTGACTGTTTTAAAACCAGTCTCATAAGAACACATAGATATCTCTGATGACTTCATACACACACACACACACACGTATACGTCACAGGTAGAGAACAGAAAGCTTCAAAAGTCTGTCAAAAGTGTCACATAATAGCTTAAAAGTTAAAGGCAGTTCTGAAACACAGTCTCTGTAATAGAAATAATTGTATTTAGTGGTAAAAAAAAATAAACCCACATTTTATCTAGAAGTACAAATATGCATTTTTGTACAACATTATAACTATTATCATTATTGTTTTGTAGAACAGTATCCCTTCCCACCTCCACCCCTGCTTTACACCTACAGACTTACAGTCTTTCCAAAGGACTCGGAGCCTTCACATGTGTCTGAGTCCTTTGAACAGATAACTGTGAGTCTAATGTATTCCTGGTATGTCATTTCTTTCTAGTCAATCATCACAATTCACTTTTCTGTGGGTACCTTGGGAAAATCTTCTCTTGCTCTTGGTATTGGTGTGACAGATTAGTGACCAGCCAGAGCTTCCAGCTAGGGTAGGATCGAGCTGCTGGATGAACACCACTTCCCCACTTAATTTAACTGTAGATCAGTAGCCAGGTGTTTTACAATTTCTTCTTCTCTTCCCCGCTTTTAGCCTTTTGTCTAATCCTTTCTCTCCATTGTGGCACTAAGTTGACCTCTAGGGACCTGGGTCCTTTTATGTGTAATTTTCTTCAACTTCAGGATGTGGCAAAGAGATGACAGGATTTCTATTCCAGGTCATCAATATTTTCTTGACTGTGGCATGAACAGTTTTTATCTTTGGGACTACAGCCACTTAATACCACTTACAAGCTAAGTTCCAGCTCTGCTATTGTGCCCAGCGACTGTGGGTTTTGTCTGTATACAGCCTCCTAACTTTATGCCACTATAGAAGCCACCACAAAGAAGGTCCTAATTGTCAGCAAGCTATCGTGGTTCTCTGCACCCCTCATATTCAAGACAAGACTGGTGTCCACTTAAGTGTCACAAAGTCAGCATGCTGCTTCTCTTCATGTTTTCACACTTCAATGTAGCTATCTTACATTTCAATGTAGCTATCTTTTGCTCTTACCGTGTTCCCAGCTATTACAATGGTTTTTGGCACTTAGTGGCTCTCAGGAAATATTTGCTGAGTGAAATCACACATTTGTAATTTCACAAATATCTATCTTATAAATGCTCTTAGGTACTATTGACACTTGACTTTCCTGGGATGACTACAAGATATCTTGAGATAACAATAGTTGAATCTTTCAAGAAGCCCTCCCCCCGCTTCCAGCTATCTGATCCTAGAAATGTTACATAAAAAGCGTCAGCCAGGCCAAGAAGAATGGATTAAAACCTTTTTTAGAAAGAACAGGATAAAAAACACTTTGAGGAAGGCATCATGTTATAATTAAAAAGGCTTGGTGGGTTGAAAATCAGAAAATCTGGTCAGACATACCAGCTCTTTCACTAGCCGTATGGCTTAGACTAAGCCCCTGATTTTATCTGAGTCTCAGTTTCCTGCCCAAGAACCTGGAGGTAATAAGATTTCTGTTGGGTTCTTTTTAAGAACAAATGAAATGAGGTACATAAAAGTGAAACCATACAACATTACAAAACACAGTATTAAGTATTATTAAGCATAATGTAATGCATCTATTAACATAGTTTATTAATGTAAATATGCCAAGTAAGCATGCATTAGCACATGTAACCTTTGTCTTATATTAGAAAATTACTAAAAAATATTTTTATTTATTTATTTATTTACTGAGACAGAGTCTCATTATGTCGCCCTGGGTAGAGTGCTATGACATCACAGCTCATAGTGACTTTCAACTCTTCAGCTTAAGTGATTTCTTGTCTCAGGCTCCGAAGTAGCTGGGACTATAGGCACCCACCACAATACCCAGCTACTTTTATTTTTGTTGTTGCAGTTGTCATTGTTGTTTAGCCGGCCAGGGCTGGGTTCAAACCCTCCAGCCCCCAACAACTGAGCTATGGGCACCGAGCCTAAAAAAGTATTTTTAATATATATTATTTTTTTCAGAAAAACGTTATTCTGAGTTTTACCTTACCTCATATTTGCTCACCTAGGGATAACCCATTTAACCTGCCCTTAGTCATTACCCTGCCTGTTGGCTTTGGCCATTTATTTGGCACTGTCTGTCTCCCTTTATTAAAATGTAGGCTCTGTAAGGACAAAGGTCTTAGGTGTTCATGGGTGTTTTCCCAGCACCTGGAATAGTCCCTGGCATGAAAAATGTACTTAATAAGTATGTCTAGAATAAATCGGTAAATGATCTGACCTCATGGAGCTCTAGAAACTGATGGCATTTGCATCTCAGTCACTTCAGACTCCTGTAGAAAAAGTGCCACAAAATATGTTGGTGACAAAAAATCAGAAATTTATTTTTTTGAATTCTAGAGGTTGAAGCCCAAGATCATGGTGACAGCATAGACAGGCTCTCCTGAGGGCCCTCTTCTTGGTTGTAGACTGCTGTTTTCTCATCCTATGCTCACATGGCAGAAGGAGGTGTGAGGTCTCTAGGGTTCCTTTAAAAAGGCCCTGATTCCACTTGTGACCTGACTTCCTCCCAAAGGCCCCACTTCCTAACATCATCACATTGGGGGTTAGGAAGTCAACATATGAACTTTGGAGATACAAACATTGAGTCCACAACAGACAGACAATATCCAGGAAAACCTACAACATGCCAAGGACTGTGCCAAGACATAAATCTGGTCCACTGTGGTTCCTGCTTCAGGGGACCTCACACTTGAGGGTAGGGGAAGCAGACACGCACGCGTAATCATGCTGTGAGGCAGTTTACACACAGGATGAGGCATCTCCAGCTGCAGTGGGGCTGCTGAGGAGAACTTAACATATCCCGGGTCTCACGGTAGGATCTGTGAAGAGATAATGCCCAAGGTGAGGTGCATATAGTTCCAAAGATAGTGACTGTTCATGCCACATGCAAAGACAAACAAGGCAGGAAGGAATAGGCCAGTGGTGTTCTAGGACAAGGGACAGCAAGCCCAAAGTCAGGGAAGAAGGGCATAGCCTGGGTTCTGGGGAAAAACTTAAGAACAGTTTGTTGCTTGCAGAACTCAAAGCATAAGATTAGGAGTTTTGGAAATATCGCTGCAAAGTCAGGTAAGAGTCATCTCATGGAGTGCTTTATTTCATGCTGTGTCCTTAGGCTTTGTTCTCTAGGTAATGAGGAGCCATTCAAAGATGTTAAGCAGTGGAACAACATGGCGAGACCACTGGCATCTTCTCTACCAGGCCTTAATTCCTTGAGGACTAAAGTTAGTCGATCTCCTACTTCCCCCTTGATGTGTATTTTTGTCCTGGAAGTTGAAGAGCAGGGATGGAAAGGGTGTTCCATCAGCTTCAGCATGGGTCTGGAGAGTGCTTCTCCAATTCTTCAAAGTTCTACAGAAAAGCCCTTCTTTCTGACTCCCATTTCAGCGTTCCCTGACCCTGCCAGTGAGGGCTTGCATTTCTCCTTCCCTCTGTCCTTGGCATTGCTGAGCTATTACTGCTGGATGATGTTCAAAGACAATGTAGTGGAGCAAAGCCACGGGCAGACTGGGTTGCACAGGCAGCGTCCCTGTCAGATCCCCGGGCCATCGGAACAGCCTCCTATATGGTGGGCCTTCTGTGTTGATCTAGTTCTTTCTACACCATCCCTCTTCCTCCGCCATCTGTCACTCCTCCATTCTCCCTTGTAGAGATGCTCACCCATTACTAAGACCTCTGGGACAGACTGGTCCATCTCATCTCGCTTTTTTCCCCAGCATCTCTGATGGGGAGGAAAGAGAAGCAGCAGAATTGAGAGCATGGAACACATATTTAAAGGAAAAAGGATTGGGTAGAACATCATGGTGCACGTTACGTTCTACATCCCTTTGTGATTATTAGCCATTTAAAACCGAATGGGGTTTTACAGCCGGAGATAGTCTCTGAACAGATGATTAATGGCTTAATCTGTAATAACTCTACATTTTATAGAACCCTGATAGGCGTCCACATCTGGTGAGCCAAGCTATTTAAGGCTGTGTTAATTCTGTTAATTGCTATACGTTTATTTGAATTGCTGGCACCTGCGGGCTTTGGGATAATGTGTTTGTTGTCGCTTTAAAAAAAAAATACTCGTTTTCTTTTACCCTGTCTCCCTGTCTTTTACTGCTGTCACTTAATTTCTTCTTATGCTGTCACGTAATTTCTCTTCTTGCTTCTTCACTCATTGTCCTTCCCACCTCCAATCTCTTTTTCCCTAATTGTTTTCTAAGCTCTCACTTTGGTCGTCCCTTCCTGAGGTGGCAATAATGCCTCTGTCCATAAGCCAACTTAGCTTATGACATTGGGCTTACAAATTCCTTTTTCTATCATTAAAAGTATTGGGAAGCTCCAGGGTTAGCAAAGCCCAAGCGAGATTTTAGAATAAGGATGGCAGATGAGAGGAGGGTGGGCTTTAGAAGGGATGAGTCTTGCCTAGATTTATCTTTACCACCTGAAGGATTTTGAGCCTCTCAACTGCTCTGGGCCTTGACTTCTCATCTGTAAAGGAAGATACTAATATTTATTTCAAGCAGTTTTATGTAGAGAGCAAATGGGTTAACAAAAATGGAGGTGTTAACATATAAAATGCCAGGTGCCTTGTTTCACAATAGGTAGTGCTCAGTCTGTTAAAACACTGCACAAATGTTAATGTAGTTATTATTTATATTATTAATTGAAACAAGATGATTTTCTAGCCAAGGAACCACTTATTGCTCTTTGCCTTTTCTATGGTTAAAAAAGTACAGAAGTTAGGAAAGTCCAGTGTAGTTTAATAAAAAGATCTGCTTCATGGGAATCGAACTACCAGGTTCCAATTCTAATTTTAATTAGAAAATTACCCAACTGCCAGGTGTGGTGGCTTACACCTGTAATCCTAGCACTCTGGGAGGCCAAGGCAGGTGAATTGCTTGTGCCCAGGAGTTCGACATCAGCCTGAGCAAGACCCCATCTCTACTAAAAATAGAAAAACTAGCTGAGCGTCATGATGGGCACCTGTAGTCCCAGCTA
This sequence comes from Otolemur garnettii, assembly GCF_000181295.1. Classification (NCBI taxonomy): domain Eukaryota; kingdom Metazoa; phylum Chordata; class Mammalia; order Primates; family Galagidae; genus Otolemur; species Otolemur garnettii. Next base: position 5,214,804 of record NW_003852415.1, read on the forward strand.
CTTGGGACACTGAGGCAGGAGGATCACTTGAGCCCAAGTGAGCTATGACACCACACCATTCTTCCGAGGGTAACAAAATGCGAGTCTGTCTCAAGAATAAATAAATAAATAAATAAAAATAAAATAATAAAATTAAAATTATACAACCTCTCTGGATATCCATGACTTGACCTGTAAAATGAGAATAGTAATCACTGCTAATCCAAACGCACACCACTATGGAGAACTTTGTGTAAAGGTGGTGTAGCTATAACAAATGACTATTCCTTAGATTTGGATAGGAAGGTTAAGTTCACTCCTGGGAGGGATCTATGCAGAAAAATCACCCTATGGATTTGGAGATAAGTATGTCTTGACAGAATGAGAGAACCAATACCAAAAAGATCACCAAAAGGGACAAGAATTGAACAAGGTAGGAAGAAGTGGAGATATAAATCAGAGGAAATAGAGGAATATGCCAGAAGAATAAAAGAAAAACTAGGAACTATGTCTCAGGAACTATCTACTAGGTTGCTAGGGGCTGAATTATATGCCCTGTAAATTTACATGTAGATGCTGTAACCTGTAATGTGGACCATATTTGGAGATAGGGCCTTTAAAGAGGCAGTTGCAATAAAATGAGGTCGTATGGGTGTGTCCTAATCCAGTATGACTGGTGCCTTTGAAAGAAGAGGAGAGAGTAGGACACAGATACACACAGAGGGAAGATCATGCAAAGACAGAGGGAGAAGACAGCCATCTCCATGCCAAGGACAGAGGCTTCAGAAGAAGCCAGCCTGCTGACATCTTCATCTTGAGCCACTAGCTTACTGGAGTATGAGGAAAGTAGGAGACTTTCTGTGGTTTAAGCCACCGAGTCTGTGGTCTTTAGTTCTGGAAGCTTTAGAAAACTAATAAATACATGAGTTGACCATACACAATTGCCATCATCTTGGGGTTAAAAAAAGAGGGTAAAATATTGGCAATGTCTTGTGATTGAATTTAAGAATGAAATTTTTATAAAGAGGGTAAATTGGATCTTCTGGACAAGAGATTACTTTCTGGATTATAAGGAACGGCAACAGGCAGGAGTGGGGAGAGAGAGAGAGGAGATATTGATTGGCACTTTGTAGCACAGAGTGGGAGGGAACACCACCCCAGCTCCTAGGGAATCTATGATGCATTTGAAAATTATTTCCCTGAGGGTCAAATATGAGCACTTAGCCAAGGGTGGCTGTAGGTACAGAATGGCATCTGGAACTCTGAAGTCTCACAGATACTCAGGATTGTAGTGCTATAACAAACAGAAAGAGCTTCTTCAGTTAATGTGGAAATTAAATTATTAAAGAAGGGCTTTATGCTTAGAGTTGATGGGTTGTTGATGGAGAAGTAGATACGGTAAAAAAAAAATTTTTTTTTTTTTGGTGTCAACCCAATATCCACTCTCCCTTCTCTTGACAAATGTTTTTTGATTTTTATTTCCCTTCAGGGTTAATCTAATGATTTAGTAGCACTCTCCACTCTCAGTTCCATCAGTGAGCATAAGTCAATGATCCAAGTCAATGATCAAGTCAATCAGGGCCTTTCGTTCCCCTGGCCATGATTATTTTGTTCATAGGTGGGCTCCTAACACAATGTGGATCAGTGACACCCAGGTCAGGACCTTTGTCTTTTTGTGGAGGGGAACAAGTCTCTTTTGCTTTAGGCTGGAACTTGGGATGGTATTAAACTGAGCTTCTGGTCACCCTCCTGCTCCCCTAGAGACTAAAAATGAAGCCAGTATGAAGAACAGCAGAGCCAAAAAATGGGGAAGAATCTAGGGACTGATGACATTTTGATTAAACATTCTTTAAATTAGACTACCCTTGAATTTCTAGTCATGATTAAATAAATTCTACCTTTTGTTGAAACTAGCCTGGGTTCTACTTTCTGTTATTTGCAAAACAGAACACTAGGTGATGTAGCAGAGTTCCTCATACTCCCATTTGACCCAATTTTCTCTGAAAAAAGATAGGTCTTTGGACAGGAAAAGATAGACACAGATAGGAAATTTAATATTGGAACATCTTAGAAAGCACTTTATTGCCTCATATTGATTCAAATTTTCTACCTTGGGTGAATGATATCCCAAGATACATTAAGAAATTGTAAATTAAAATTTTGAAAGCTGGTTGGTGGTTTTTGAGGCCTAGAGGAGGTTCCTGAAGGCTAGAGATAGAACAAATGTAGATAATGCAAGCTATGGACTTATGAATGTAATAGGAATCTGGATAAGATTTTGGAGTGCAGTATTAATAGGAGGCAAGAGCCCATAGTAAAGAGTGATCAACATGACTGCCATAGATTGTTAAGAATACGAAGAAAGGCTTGGCACCTGTAGCTTAAGCAGCCAGGGAGCCAGCCACATGCACCAGAGCTGACGGGTTTGAACCCAGCCCAGGCCTGCCAAACAACAATGACAACTGCAACCAAAAAATAGCCCAGTGTTGTGTTCCCAGCTACTTGGAAGGCTGAGGCAAGAGAATTGCTTAAGCCTAAGAATTTGAGGTTGCTGTGAGCTGTGATGCCACAGCACTCTACTGAGGGCGACATAGTAAGACTATCTCAAAAAAAAAAAAAAAGGAATACTAAGAAAATGGTGGATATATCAACCAAACTCACATTCCCACTCAGTAGGGCTACTGATGACTCAGAAAAGTACTATGGACCTCATATAGCCAAATAGCAGCAAGGTTTTTGACAATTCGTTTTGTGATTTTTTTTTGAACAAGACAGAGAAATAGCAGTTGGATGAAAGAACTGTTGGTTAAAATGCCAAAAGACTCTGATGAGTAGATCTATTTTGTCCCATATGAAAGTTTTTGTTAGATGTCGCAAGGCTCTGTCTTAATTATTAGGGACTTATGGGAACATAAGAGACATTGCACATCAACTTTGTGCATGGCAGGGAGCTGGGACTGATAGAAAACATGAGCCTACATGACCTGAGGATGAATTAATAGAGGTATAACCTCGAAAACATAGGAGGTAACAGTTTTGCAGTGTAGTTTATTGGCAAAGAAAGCAGCTCTGGAATTGGAGTTCCTGCAAGGCCCAGCTCTATTCCCACTAGCTGTGTGATGCTGGGCAATTTACCTACCTCTATTATTAAATGGGTACAGTAATTATACCTATTTTATAGAATTGTATTAATTGGAGATAATGCATGTAAAATGCTTAGAACAATTCCTGACATGTAGAAAATACTATAAAAATTCATTTGTAATTATCATTCTTATTATTGGTGTCACTGTTACTAGGGATATTCCATTTAATTCTGGATGATAAGCTTTTAAAACATTAACTAACTGACAGATTAGAACATATTTAGAGCTGAGCTCTGAAAAAGATAAAGGTATTCAGGATCTTGATCTGTGAAAGATATGATGCCTGTGGCCAAGGGTTGGGAGTTTTCTTCATATGTGAAGCACTATCCTGGGGAAATGGGTTTAATGTGGCTCTTATATCCTCAAGAAGAAAAACTAAGGCAGATGAATGAAAGCTGGGAAGAATAAGCATAAGGAAGAACCATCAGTGAGCTGTCCAAGACTCCCTTCAAAATAATGAGGTCCCTGACACTTAAGCATCTAAGAGCATCTACTTGGATGCTCAAATTATCCGAGTAGAAATTGGGCAACCAGTCTTTACTTGGCCTTGATTTTATAAATTCTATAGTTCTGCAGTGAAGAAGTTGTCTGAAAGAAAAAATGAAGCTAATTGATTATACCAGGTTCCTTGTGTTGAAGACTTCCCCTATTAATCTCCAAATCAGTTGACTTTGCATATTCCATGGAGACTCATTGGTTGTCCTTGTGGTTGGAGTTGTGTTTCCAGCCTCTGCCATCTCCTATTAGTCACTTGTAATTATTTCCCTTTGCTCAACCCTTCACTTGCATTATCTCCAAAACCATTACAACCACAGCAATTATAATCACAACAGCAGCAACGAAGACCAAAAATGACTGGGCACTTAATGATGTGAATACAGGTGAAGGGTGTGTGAATACAGGTGGACGCTCAGTTCTATGTGATTCATCCATAATCCCTGATTTAATTCTCACAAAAAACTTGTGAGGTAGATTCTATTATCATTCCTAATTTGAATTTAAGGACGATGAATGTCTTTTCCATTCACACTGTTGTAAGTGCAGGAGTTGAGATGTAAATACTGCCACCATCGTGAATCCTCCTGCCATGTCCACCAAGACTTGGGGACAAAGACAAGGAAATAAGTGACTCAGAAAAAAAGAGAGAATGGTCTCTCACTACCGTTTAGAGAGGCTTCACTTCATAGGAAAGGTCATTAAATCAGGAAAAAATGTCCTGCTGGAAAACTGGATACAATTATCTATTTCTTTCACCTGGCTATTGATTGTTCCAAGAGGAAGGCAGTTTTTGCTTGATTTCCCACTTTGCCCAAATTGATATAGCTCAACCTATTAATGGAGGAATGATTTTCATTATGGGACCTGAGAGGGAAGTTGCTGCTCTTGGCGTAAGTGTCAGCCAGTGGAATACATCTGCCTCGAGATGTGCAGCATGTCACTCATTGCTCTTGCTTCAGCCCCAAATGTTCTGTGAAATTGGAGTGATTTGCCCCTCTAATGCCTTCAACAAATCAGAGTGAGGAGCGGCTTCTTTTCAGACATATTATGAATTTTTGGTCGGATTTTAGGAGTCTCTTATTTAGCTTTGCATTTTTTTCCTCTTCAGAATAAATTCAGTGGAACTCATTGCTTTCTAAAAATGTCACTTATTTACAGCAAATGTAATCTACCACAACACTCCCACTGAGACAAAATCTCTTGTGTCTTCAAATGCTTCAAAGGAGATTAAAAAAACTAGTCGTTACACACACATACCTACAGGGATGAAACAATCATGGAGCTAATTAATTAGCTAATGTATTTTAAAATTGTTTTGGAAATGCAGAAACCACTGGTCCATTAGCATTATGAGGCTTTTGTGACCTTGTGTTCTGTCCCCTATGTGGACAGTGTGTCACAGCTAGATTCTGTGTAGATTTCAAGCAGGATGTAAAGATAATTTTTTTCTTTTACTTCACAAATCAGTGAAGATGCAGCTTAGGGCAGCAACATTGCATGCCAATTATCAACCACTAACATTCTCCTTCCCTCTCCCTCAGCCTGTCTCTCTCTAGTCAGTATCAGCAGATGGTCTATTTCATACTTTGCAGAGAAAATAGAAGCTGTTCAGCTTATGCTCTCCGAACTTCTGTCTCTTCACCTTTAGACTTAGCTTCAAAGCTACTCCTTGCTACTTTCTTCCCTCCTGTCTTGGGATAAACTTTATTTTTCTCTTTTGCCCTTTTTTTTTTTTGAGATTTATCCCCTATAAGGACTCCCTGTCTTTTCAGTTATCTTCAACCTTCCCTTTACGCTGGCTCCATCCGCTCAGCTGGAAACAGGCAAAATCATTTCCTTGTGCTGTCTTACGCTTTATCTACACCTTCACTCCTTCCTTATTTTCAGTGAATAACTTCTTGGGAGGAATCCGTGTACTTCCTACCTCCTCCTTCTTGTGCTGACTCTTTAATGCTCCACCATTTGCATGCCCAACTCTGAAGTCCCCAGCACTTTTGTTTTACCTTGCTGAAGTTAGAAACAGTTTATTATATGCTCCCACAGCACTCAGTTCATAATTTCAGTGCCTGTAATTGTCATTAAGTCCCCTCACCTTGTATTTTCATATGTTCCTCCAATAGACTGAGCTCCTAGAAGGTGGGAATGAGGATTTATACAGATTGCATAGTCCCTTGAAAGTTACACATAGGTCCTGACACATGAATGTGTGGAATATATTCTTCCATAGAATAATAGATATTGGTGAAACTCAGTGATAGAATTATTGTTCAGAGTTCCAATTTCTTCTTATTTTCTTGAGCACATTACTCATTTACTTATTCATGAGGGCAGTAAATATTCATGGCATGCCTACTCTGTCATAAGATCCATTCTAAAAATTGGAATGTGTTGAATGACACCATATATAAGGTCGCTGAGTCTATAGAATTTGCATTATGGTTGAAGGAAACTAATAGTAAATGCAAAAACAATGAATATACTTTCGGGTCATGATAAGTGGTCTGAAGGAAATGAAAAAGGATAATGTGATAGTGAGTAAGTCTCCCTCACACTGAGTGGTCACTTCTGAGGAAGTGGTAATTAAGTGGAGACCTATGAGGAAAGGAAGACCAGCCAAACAAAGATCTGGGGACAGGCTATTTTAATCAAGGAGACCATAAGGACAAAGGGGACCCAACACAGGGAAAAGCTTGGCATGGTCAAGACAGTCAAGGAGCTCTCTGTGGCCATGGCTCAGTGAGAAAAGTTACGGTAGGAACACATGTCTGGGACTAGATAAGATGCTTTTCTAAAATTATCCAAACTTGGCAGTGTCAACTTATGAAGGTCGTCCTCCCCCTCGGAATCTCCATCTGCCCACTTATCACTTATCTTGGTTGAGAGGGGGACATTCACTCTCTGCCCTTACCCTAGAGAGCGAATGTCTGTCTATTAGCTCACCTGTTCCTTGTACTCAGCATCTCCTTCGCTCTCTCTCACCTCCTGAATTTTACTCTTCAATTGGTCCCATTCTCTTGCAGCGTCTTTTTTCTTTTTTAAAATTGTGGTTAAAAAGAAAACACAACATGGAATCTACCTTCTTAACAAAATATTAAATGTATGATACAGTATTATAAAGTACATGGCATGTTGGACACAGATCTCTAGAACTTTTCTCTTGAGTCTTTGATCTTTGCCTCTCCATGTGTTTCTTCTTCACAAAGTTATACACACATGCCAGTCTATTCTATCCTTGAATAAATCCCCCCTGGACCTGCACCTTCTTAAACTCTAAATGGCTCTTTCCAGGAGATGGGTTGGGAAGAAGAAAAAACAAGATCGTTATGAGGGTTGAGGAAGGAAAGATGAGAAAATTTGCATAGGACAACCAATATCTTTTCCAGAGGAGAGATGGGGGCAGTGAGAAGAATGGAAGCATAGTTATGTGTCAGTCGGTAGGTTTAGAACAGCTGCCATCGCTCAAGTTGGAAACCTCAGAGTGAGCTTTAATCTTTTCTATCCAGGCAGTCACAAAGTACTACTGGCAATTCTTTGTTATATTTCTCACTCATTTCTGCCCTCTCCTTTCTGGACCCTTCACTTCCACCTCTTCCTCTGCCTCATACCTCACCTGTGGTTGTGGTATCTTAGCAAGCCTTTTCGCCTCCATTCTCTGCTATTCTATTCTACTCCCACTTTGCTCTTTGTGCCATTCTTTGGAAACACCAAGTGCCCATCCCAACATGTCTTCTTCAGCCTCCCACTCATGTCCCTCTCCAGTTTACCTTCAACTTTGCCACCACCTCCTCACAGCTCTCCCCTATATTTAACCAGAGTGGCCATTTCCTATTATTCTAAACATGTATTTTGAATTCTAAAACTTGTTTGTTTGGTTTCCCAACCAAGAATTTCTCCCTTTCTCTCTTCTATCTGACTCTGACCCTTTCTTCCAGGACTTAGCTCATGGCCACATGCTTGATTGACCACTAGGAGAACAGGACAACAGTGGTCTTTTCACTTCTGAATTCCAACCACACTTATATACTACAGAGCGTGTGAGCTTAGACTTTGGATGTGGATGGTTAGGTTCAAATTTTGGTTTTGCTGCCCACTGCCTATGTGCCTTGGACAAGAGTTAGTTATTTTCTCTGCTACTCAGCTTATTTATTTATAAAATGGGTACCTTAGTGGTATCTACCTCATATAGTACTTTTTTTTTTATGAGACTGAGTTTTACTTTGTCACATGCGATAGAGTTCCATGGCATCATAGTTCACAGCAACATCAAAGTCTTGAGCTTAAGTGATTCTCTTGCCTCAGCTTCCCAAGTAGTATAGAATACTTTTATAAGGATCAAATGAGATGATACAATAAAACCTTTAGCTGAATCTATCACATCTTGAGTGCTTAATAAATATTAATTATTATTGTCATTAATTTGGTCCTTACAATGTCTTGTAGTCATTTGTTCTTTTCTGGTGTGTGCTTTATCCCTTTGAAGGCAGAGAAATTTTTGTAGTTCTAGCAATGCAGTTTATGCTATAGGTTTATTGAAGAGAATGGAAAGTAATTTGTAGCTCCCAAATGAATTTCTTGATAGACTATAACGAAGTTTCTGTTTCTCCATATTACATTTTGACCACAATTGAAATGATTCCATCTGCCAAAGAAGAGTAAATTATTCTTCTTTTTAAAGTAAAGATATATTTATTTTACAGTTATCAAGGGGCCAAAACTGGTGAGGGTCGTCCGAGTAATTTATTCTTTATAGAACTTGTAAAAGAAATATTCATGGATAAATGAAATATAGGTATATATAGGAAATATAAATGCATTGATTTCATATATTTTAAATTCCTAGCAATCAACTGGGGTTTCGATGAAGATTATTTTTCTTAGTATAACTTTTCTTCACAGATATTAATGTAACGGTTCTGATAGGTGATGTTTAAAATGCTAAAGGAAGTAAAACTTTTTAATAAAATTGTCTATTCACTTGATGATCAATAATGTCCCATTCCAACCTAGAATTCTTATGAAATTTAAATTGATTTTTAATGTCTTATGATCCTTCAGTTACCTTTAAATGATTGATTTAATGAGCTTCTGTTATATTCTAGGGATGGTGTTTGGAATGCAAAGTGAAGTGGACATGGTTTCTTCCCAGGAAAAGATCTTATACTTCAGGGGGTGGCAGATTTTTCTGTAGTTTTGATATTGTAGCTATAAAAACCATGCCACTTGGCATGCAAGTAGCCATAGATAACATATAAACAAATAAGTGGAAAAAGTTCCAATAAAACTTTATTTATAAGAGGAGGAAGTGGGCTGGACTTGGCCTTAGCGGTATAGTTTGCTGACTCTTGTTCTAGTTGAAATGACAGATAAAATCTGACTGTAGTTCTACAGTTATTAAGCTAACTACATAGAGCAAAGTTTTCACAGGTTTATACCGAAGCCTCAAATATGTATGAGTTCTTAGCCTGATCTGAGAATTTAGTGGTGTTTTTTTTTCTTTTGGTTTGTTTTTTGTTTTTGTTTGTTAGAGAATGAGGACTTAAACGAAAACAGCAATTCCATGGAGAGGGACTAGTATTAGCAAAGGCACAAAAATGTGAAATAGTGTGGTAAGTGTGGGGAACTAATGATAAGAACACAGAAACTGGGTGTGGTGGTGGTAGGAATACCAATAAGAGTTAACAGTAGTTGACTATTTGCCATATGCCAGGAACTCTTAGTATTTTATGTATGCTAATGTTTTTCATAAAAATAGAGTTCAGTGCTGGTGGAGGGATGAGAACTAAGGTTGGACATGTATACATACACCAGAGCTGGAGCTTTATTCTGGTAGATGAGTAAAACTGAGAATGAGATAGTATAGGTGAAATGCCTATATGCCTCTGGCCCCAAAAAGCCATTTGAGAGAGAGAGCAGTGAAAAGACTTTATGCAGGCATACTTGTGAGAAACTGAGGCAAAATCTCATGTGGCCGGGTTAGTTGCGGGCCTAACATGACCAAGGCTCTGGTTGGAATAGCATTTCCAGAGATGTCCAAACTGCATTAAGGAATTAAGGTTGACTTTATAAAGCCAATAAAAAAGCCCTTTGGAAAACTGGCCAGATACCCATCAGTAACCTTTCCTGATCTGTGGTAAGTAACAAAGTTTGCTTACTGATGGGTCTGGGAATGGAAATGTGCTTGAGGACCTCAAGAAAAGAGGAATTTACCCAATGCTTACGGGTATCTAATGGCACAGATGAAACCTGGGCTTGTGAAAGGCTTTTGAGAAGTCTAGCCTGCAAATTCCTTATAAAAGGTTCCAGCAAAAACCCCTGACTTAAAGCCTCCATGGGAGCAGAGGTTTGCACACAAATTCCTGTATGCCCAAGAAGTTTCTTTATGCCTTCTTAAAGATTCAAAGTAACAGCCTTCAAACGGAAAGGTCAGCAATGGCAGGTATTCAACCCACCTTGTTCCTAGCCTCAGGCATCATCAGATAGGAACAAAGACGTAATGGCTAACAACATGTTCTCCATTAAGTTATGTTAAATTGGGTTATGTTGAAAGAGTTATGTCAAAGATGTATGTTGATAAAGAAAGATGGAAACTTTACGTCTTTCATGTTCACATGGATGGAGCTGGAAAATGTTCTTCTTAGCAAAGTATCACAAGAATGGAAGAAAAAGTATCCAATGTACACA
>NW_003852415.1:5225449-5289169 GCF_000181295.1 Otolemur garnettii
CATGATGTTTAAATGGATCAATGAGGTCATTGCTGTATTGTGCACATGTACAAAATTCCCTATATAAACCAACTGCAAATAAAGAAGCTCGCCATTTTGCCTGAGCAAGCAGATGGTCACCTTTATTTAAAACACAATTTCAATAAGCGTGCTTATTCTCTGCAACATCGCTTTTCTGCGAGACCCTTACAGCAACAAGATAGCCAATAAATAAGTCATGAGTAAGACTTATTAACTGGTTGGATGTTCTAGGTAAGAGCAGGAGAAAGCCACAAGTTTCTGACATAGGTGACATTAATTAAATATAGAGATGCTTGATGAAAGGTAGGCTTCAAAGGAAAATGCTATTTTGGATGTGTCTAGTTGGAAGTATTTGTGTTATCTGGAGCTCAAGGTCAAGCTGAGATATCTTGGGCTGTAACTATAACCACAATCTAAGGAAAATAGTTCAGTTAAAATTAATGAAATCAGGTAAGAAAGCAAATCAAAAGGAAAAAAATATAATTTTAAAAGAATTCTGAGACAAACTAATACTTAAATTAAGTTATAAAAGGAAAAATTACAAAGCTGGGATAAGAACCTGAGAAAATGCTGTCATGATTGCCAAGAAAATAGGAAGTTTCCAAGTAGGCACATTCAGCTGGGTTCAGTGCCAAAGAGACCTGTAAGTGCCCTTACTGGAACAGAAGGGCACTTACTCTGCCTTTCTGAGAACAGAAAGTGCCCTTGTAGCTAAGGATTCAGATATCATGGGTAATCATTTTGTTTTTCTTTTGAATCAGAGAGACTTAATAATTTTAAAATTCAAAGACAAAGAAAAAAACAGCCAGTAGAAGTTGAGAAGCTAAAGATATGAGAAAAATTAATGTTGAAACAAATCCCTAGGGGATTATTCCAAACTTTTCTAAAGTATTCATTAAATAATGTACCTATAAGAAAACTTTCTAAGAAACATGTTATAGGCTTATTTTGAGTTCCTCTAATTTTTTAAAAATATATTTCTTAATGCATTTTTCCTATAATTTGTTTTCCACATTTATACCATCCTTTGGCAGGATTAGCTCTAGCATTAGCTTTTACCAGTGTTGTGAGGTGGAGTGGCATCTATTTATCATAATTGAATCTAAAAGTCACAGTAGCAGAACTGTAAAACTCAGGGGTTATATTTATGTGGTCAGTAGATGGAACACAAACCTCTTAGATTTGTAACTTTGAGACATCACGAATATCTAGAAGACAATGTCAGTTCAGTTGAGATCAATTCAATTCATAACATTGGTTGAATGTCATACATTTTTAACAGTGATGTGACAGGTTGTTTTCTTCCATTCAAAACAGCTTGCCATCTTATCTGTTTGTTATGTTTATTATACAAAGAATTTACTGTAGCTAAAGAGGTAGTTGGTATGAAAAAATTTACACCGGTACCTAAAGAATATAATCATGAAGAAATATAACAAAATACTATTATCACATGGCAGAATCAATGGTGCAAAGCAATTCATGCTAAACACTCTTAGGAAGAAAGAGACCAGCATGAACTGGAGTATTGTGAAGCATCTTCATCTACCATTTCTGACTGAGTGCTGTTCTCTGGAGAGAACTCAATCAAATCACTCTTAAAAAGAACAAATACATGTGACAAAGAACCAAGTGACAATCAAACACATCAAAATATTGTTTGCTCCTTGAAGACAGACTGTGTTCTATTCATCTTTTTATCCTCAGGGCTTGCACCATAAATGGTATCATATATGGTACATGCGGTCAACATTGAATTAGTGTAGTGGAGGCAGATTGGACCATGTGCTTTGAGGATGCTTTCCAGTTAATGGTGTTAATAACAAAGTGAATCAAGGTCCAAGAGAAAGTGAGAATGCCACTTACAGAAGAATAGGAGTGAAAGCATTCTTGAAAGAGAAGATCAACAGTGAATGCACTGTTAATGGAAATTGGCCGTACCCACTGGGCTTTTACTATCATAACATCCTGATTCATTATAACATGCTTCCTGTGTGAATAAATGAGCCAATTCTACTTTAAGATGGACAAACCAAAGAGAAGTAGCCAATGTTTCTAACAGTGCAGTATCTTATGGGAGCAATTTAAGGTTAAGACAAAGCTTGTATAAAAAGACAAAGTAAAATCTATAAAATCGGTTCTCATCTCTAAGGGTTTATCACACTTGAACACTCAACCTGTGGGTCGTGAGCCCTTGGGGGTCTCCTGCATATCAGACATTTATATTACGATTCATAACAGTAGCAAAATTATAGTTATGAAGTAGCAATGAAAATAAATTTATGGTTGGGGGTCACTACAACATGAGGAACTGTATAAAAGGGTCACGGCATTAGGAAGGTTGAGAACCACTGCACTAGAATCTTCATGAAAATAGCATTGAGAATGACACTCTCTGGTTTTTGCTAGATTTTAGTTCCTATGGGCAAAAAAGCATTTCTAAAAGAGACTTAAAATTTGTAGACTCTGATAACACTGCTAGTTCTCAAGTTTTTCTCTAATGAACAGCTTATCAGTAAGTATGCTCAGTTGTTAATTACCACATTAGAGTTTAGTGGCATAAAATGTAGTAGAATGCCCATTATCCTTATGCAAATTTGGATTTACTGCAGGTTAAATCCTGTGACCTGAAATCTAAGTCACCTGTCATAAATTAATAGACCCAGGTACTATCCCTGGGACAGTGGATTGACAGTGACAAAAGACCCCACAAGTGGAGGTATAAATCACAGCTGGGTGGTAGAGCTCACAAAGGCTGGTAGAGCTAATTGTGTGGCAGAGGCTGTTTGGTGTTTTTGTTTTGTTTTGATTTTGTTTCACTTTATAAGGAAGCCAAGAGTCCAGGTGATGGGTCACACTATTGTTGATGTCAAAAGGTGTCATCAACCAGGTGGCACTGGCACAAAGAGGTATAGGATTTAGGTGGAGCTATGTGTGGTTCCAAAAGACATGTCCAGTTAGGGATGGGGGTATTAAGATAAAGGTCAGGATTCTCAGGTGTCCTAATTCAGGCTCCTCTAACAGAATACCGTAGACTGAGTAGCTTAAGAAACAGTTATTTCTCATGGTCCTAAAGGCTGGAAAGTCCAAGATCAAAGAACTGAGAAATCTGATGCCTGGTGAGGGCTTGCTTCATGGTTTGCAGGAGGCCTTGTGGAGAATAGAAAACATCTCTTTCATGTCTCCTAAGGTCACTAATCCATTATGAAGGATCCCCACTCATAACCTAATTATGTCCCAAAGGTCCTACTTTCAAATACCATGATGTTGGATATTAATGCTTTAACACATGAATTTTTGGGAGGTGGGTGGGGGGGACAAGCATTCTGTCTATAGCATTCAGGATTAGCCCATGATATGCAAACTTAAGTTAACAGTTGACTCTGGTCTTCTGAGGAGAGTGGAGCATAAAGCATCATATTCAAGACAACCATCCAAAAACTTGAGTCTATAGAGGCCTCTGAGACAGAGCAGAAATGGCACTACCCAGTGGCCATAAGAGAGTCCACAGCTTCTGAGTGCCCTTCAGGTTCTGCCCTAGAAACTTTTCCTTTCAAAGCTGGTTCCTATTCCTTTCAAAGCTGGTTCAGAAATGAGGGAGGTCCATGCTCTTGTTTGATGTTTAGGGAGTTCTAATACATTTGTTGGCACTGATTAATTTTTCTGCAAATAATGGCAGACTCCTCTAAAGCCCTGGTGCCCTGGCTAATGCACCCTACTCCAAGCACATTTAAATCAATAATAAAAAAATGAGAGACCTTCAGCATCTCATGGATCATAAAATCATTATTTCAATTGTCTCCTCAGATGAATCATTAGCACTCATAAGGGAAACTAGAGTCTTTCATGTGTAGGGCATGTGTCCAGCTAATTTTGGTGGGGTACAACATTTCTTAGTGTTTATGTGGCTGGAGAAAAAATAAGTTGTGGTTTCAGTACTGATCCATTAACAGTGAGTGTGGTGGGTGAAAGTTCCTTAATTGGTCTCCAGGGTAAACACAACCCAGTATTTATAGACTATTGGGGGAAAGGAGGTTGGGGAGTTGATTTGTCAGCCTTACATTGATGACTTTTGTGTTTTCTAGGTCACATAAAAATGGCTTACTTGAATTAGGATAAAAGTAGTTCTTTTTATCCCACCCTAATATAATATCTGGGTTGAAAGTATCCACAGAAAAGATTCCTCAATCTTCATATTTTCCTATTGTGAAAGAGAAACCAGGCTCTCTATGCTGAAGAACAGTACAAACTATTTCAGATGGTAGATATAGTCCAAGAATAATTGAGTCAAAAAGAAGAAAGAAGGTAGTGGGTGTGTTCTCTGCACATCAAGGGCTCGGTGTAGGATGAGCGTATCTAGAGTGGCAGTTAAATAGGTTGTACAAGGCTCAAAAGTGGTGCTTATTCATTGTACATGTACAAGATGTGCTGGACCAAATGCAACTTGAAATTCTCTCTGGTCTCCTTGTCCTATGAACTGACTTCAGACTAAAATAAGACACAGAATTGAGAGGACTTCTTTTCTTCCAGCCTCACCCTTTTTGCTAGTTGGCTTTATAGGCATCAGAGGCAGTAGAGAATTTCCTACATGAGAATCAGTTCATGGGCTACCTTATAGTAACAAGAGCCTAAGAGAAAAGGAATAAAGGAGAGAGAAGAATCTAAAAGAAAGGTCTTTAAGTATAAAGAAAGACCTGAGAGATGGTTCTCTTAGAGCCCACTCTATTGAAAGGAGTCAAAAGAAGAAGAGAAGCCAAGTGCAGAGATCCAGGAGAGTAACGAGCAGGGTACATTTCCATTTGTCTTATCTTTATCCTGCTAAAATCTAAAGAAGCTCCATTGGATCCTTGAGTTACTTTTGCCCTAGTCAGACTTCAAAGTTTGAAGATAGGTGAGAAGAGAAATTCTGAGTTACCCTTGAGGAAATTATAGAAGCAAATAAAGGTTATTATTATGCCAGCTCAGATAGATTGATAGTGTTGAAAAAGGTTCTGGTGTTACAGGAAACAGCTATCCTGAAGTTGCTATGTATGTTTCTAGTCCTTGTTTTGAAATTTACCCATATTGGCACACCTTGTTTTAGTGGGTGTTGCTTTGTTGCTCATTGCAGCTACTGCATTTTTTACAAATTGAAATTTTATGACAATCCTATGTTGAGCATTTTTTTTGCACTAGTCTGTGCTAAATTTGGGTCTCTTTGTCATAGTTTGGTATTCTCACACTATCTCAAACGTTTTTGTTATTATTATTATTTTATATGTGCTATGATAATCTGTGATCAATGGTCTTTGATGTTACAATTATAATTGTTTGGGGGTGTCATACATCTCACCCATAATAAATGTCATATGTATTCTGACTGCCCTACCAACCAGCTGTTTCTCCATCTCCCTCTCTCTCCTGGAGTCTCCCTATTGCCTATGACACAAATGTATTGAAATTGGGTTAATTAATAACCCAACAATGGGCTCTAAGTGCTCGAGTGAAAGGATGAGTCATGTCTTTCACTTTAAAGTTAGAAAGGACTAAGGAAGGAATATTGAAAGCTGACATAGGCTGAAAGCTGGGAGTCTAGCACCAAATAGTTAGCTGTGAAGTTAATGCAAGTTGTGAATGCAAAAGAAAAATTCTTGAGAAAAATTAAAAGTGAACATATAAAATGAAACAACCTTATTGCTGATGTGGAGAATGTTTTATTAATCTGAATGGAAGATAAAATCAGACACAACATTACCTTAAGCCAGCGGTTCTCAACCTGTGGGTCGTGACCCCTTTGTAATAATGAAAATACATTGTGGCATTAGGAAGGATGAGAACCACTACCTTAAGCCAAAGCCTCCTATATGTTAGGCCTCCTAGTGACCGTGTCCAGAGCAAGGATGAGAGCAAGACCAGAGCAAGACCCTAACTCTATTCAATTCTATGAAGGCTAAGAGATGTAAGGAGATTACAGGAGAAAAGTTGGAAGCCAGCAGAGGCTGCCTCAAAAAGCCATACTGGGACCACCCACTGACACCACTGGACATGGGTGGGGTGAATAGTCATGCTGCGTGTGCTGACCCCCTAGCACATGTCTGCTGTGCATGCTGACCACCCATGACAACACAGCAGAACTGGGAGATTCAGGATGGCAGTGCATCTATTCCTCTCCTGTCTGGCCAGTCTTCAGGAGTAGGACTCCAGCATTCCACCCAGGTACCTCTCATTTTCTTCACTGAACAACAGAGTACCCAGCAGAGGTGAATAAGTGTGCCACAAATCTCTCTGTCTTAAGCTGAGAGTAGAGGTTCCAGATGAGAAAGAACCAGCATAAGAACTCTGGAAACATGAAAAAGCAGGCTGTTTTGACACCCCTGAAGGTTCACAATAGTCTTCCAAAAATTGACTCCAACCAAAAGGAAATTATTGAAATCTCAGTTATGGAATTTAGAATATGAGGCAAGTAAGATCAAAGAGATTGATGAATCACTTGAAAACCAACACAAAAAACAACAAAAAAAATCTAAAGAAGAGATAATATAAGAAAATATTAAATATAACTTCTAGAAATGAAAAAGTCATTTGGGGGATTTTAAAATACAGTAGAAATTTTAACAACAAAGTAGACCAAGCAGAAGAAACAATTTCAGAGCTCAAAGACAAAACTTTCAAATAAACTCAGTCAGTCATGAAGAAAAATGATGAAGGAAATTGAGTAATATTTCTGAGAAATATGAACCTATGTAAAGCAAGCACATATAAGTAAATCAAGGTATCATAGTAAAAGCCTGGAAAAACTATTTAAATGAATAATTGAGGAAAAATTCCCTGGTATTTCTAGAGAGTTAGACATCCAGATACAATGAAGTCATTGAACACCTAAAAGATTCTTGGTGGATAGCACATCACCAAAGCACAGAGTTATCAGTATGGCCACAGTGAAAATAAAGAGAAAATCCTACAAGCTGTAGGACAAAAGCATTACATAACTTTCAAAGGAAGTTTTGTCAGATTTCTCAGTAGAAACTTTACAAGCCAGAAGGGAAAGTGTTCCCCTATTTAGTCTCCTGGAACAGAATAACTGGCAGCCAAAAATTTTGTATCTTGCAGAACCAAGTTTTGTAAATGAGGTAGAAATAAAGTCTTTCCCAGACAGGTAAACGGTAAGGGAATTTGTCACGAATAGACCTGTCTTACAAAAAATGCTTAAAAGCACTCTATACATGGAACAGGATGACAGTTGATACCCACCAGTATAAAAACACCTAGAAGTTAAAACTTACAGCTCTTATAAAATAGTAACACAGAGAAGAAAACAAAACAAATTGGTAATAATCAACATGATGAACTGATCAGTATCTCACGTATCAATACTGACATTGAATCTACAGTCTTAATAGCTCACTTAAAAGATATAGATTGGCTGAATACAGTTAAAAAAATCACAGTCCAAATATTTCTTGCTCTCCAAGAAATGCATTTAACTTGTAAAGATTCTCATAGACTCAAAATGAAGGGGTAGAAAAAAAATCCTATTCAAATGAGAACCAAAGCAAACTGGAGTAGAAACTCTTATATCAGGTAAAATAGACTTTGAATCAAAAATGGTCACAACAAAAAACAAGACAAAGATGGTCATTATGTAATGATAAGGCATCAATTCAAGAAGATATAATAATCCTAGATATATCTGTACCGAATGTAGGAGCTCTCAGATTTATAAAACAAATTGTATTAGTTCTAAGGAAAGAAATAAGCACAACACCAGTTCTGACAGAGCTAGACAAATCATCAAGGAATAAAATAGTCATCAACAATAACAAAATAAAACTCCAAAACAAAATAGCAAAAACAAACAAACAAAAAAACCCCACTGGACTTAAATGGGACTCTAGAACAAAAGAACCTAAGAGACATTTACAGAGAATTCTACTCCTAAACTGCTGAATACATTTTTTTCTCATAATTACTTGGAATATTTTCCATGATAGATTATATGTTAGGCCACAAAATATATCTCAGCAAATTTAGAAAAATTCAAACCATACCATGTATCTTCTCCAATCCCAGTGGAATAAAACTAAAAATTAATTCCAAGAGAAACACTCAATACTACACAAGTACATGAAAATTAAGTAATCTGCTGCTGAATAATCCTTGGGTGAATGACAAAATCAAGATATAAATAAAAGCAAATATCAAATGAAAAAGTGACACAAGCTTCCAACATCTCTGGAACACAGCAAAAGTAGTGCTAAGAGGAATACTATGGGGAATAGCCTTAAATGCCTACGTTAAAAAAGTAGAAAGTTCACATATTAACAATCTAATGTCACACTTCAAGGAACCAGAAAAAGAAGAACAAACCAAAGCTAAAATTAGCAGGAGAAAAGAAGAAAAGAAATAATAAAAATCAGAGCAGAACTGAAAAACAGAAACAAAGATAATACAAAGGATCTATAAAAGAAAAAAATTAGTTCTGTGAAAAGATAAACAAAACTGATGGATTACTTGTGAGATTAACCAGAATTAACCTTCTCTCATAGAAGAGAAGGGATTCAAATAAACTCAATCAGAAATGAAAAAGGAGATGTTACAATCAATACCACAGAAATACAAAATATCTTATGTGCCTACTATGAAATCCTCTATGCACGCAAATGAAAAAGTCTAGAGAAAGTGAATAAATATTTGGAAAACACACAACTTCCCAAGCTTGCATCAGGAAGAAACAGCAACCCTGAACAGACCAGTAATGAGTAGCAAGTTTAAAAATGTAATAAAATAATCTCCCAACAACAAAAAGCCCTGATCCAGCCAGATTCACAACTGAATTCTACCATACCTACAAAGAAGAACTGAAACGTATCTTACTGAAACTGTTCCATAACATCAGGAAGGGGGAGTTGTTCTTAATTCATTCTAAGATGCCAGTATCACCCTCAGACCAAAGCCAGAAAAGGAAAAAATAAGTCTCTCTCACTTTTGCTCCTTCATGAGAGGGACCCACTTCCAATTCTCTTTGAAAGTGCTCTAAACTTTCTCTTTGTTCATCCTAAATAAAATTTCTTTTTGTTACTCTGAAAAAAGAAAGAAAGAAAACGACAGACCAATATTTTTCATGAACACAGAGGCAAGTTTTCAATAAAATAATAGCTAACTGAATTCAACAGCAATCAGAAAGATGATTTACTATAATCAAGCAGGTTTCATCCCAGGGATGCTTCAGGGATGGTTCAACATACACAAATAAAGAAACATTATTCACCAAATAAACAGAATTAAAAACAAAAGAAATGTGATCATCTTAGGAGAGGCAGAAAAAGCACTTTAAAAAATACAGCACCCTTGGCTCGGCACCTGTGGCTCAAGCGGCTAAGGCGCCAGCCACATACACCTAAGGTGGCGGGTTCGAATCCCCAGCCCAGGTCCCCCAAGCAACAATGATGGCTGCAACCAAAAAATGGCCAGGCATTGTGGCGGGCACCTGTAGTCCCAGCTACTTGGGAGGCTGAGGCAGGAGACTAGCTTGAGCCCAGGAGTTGGAGGTTGCTATGATCTGTGATGCCATGGCACTCTACCCAGGGGGATAGCTTGAGGCTCCGTCTCAAAAAAAAAAAAAATAATACAGCACCCTTTTGTGATTAAAAACTCTCAACAA
The DNA here is from genome assembly GCF_000181295.1 of Otolemur garnettii. Classification (NCBI taxonomy): domain Eukaryota; kingdom Metazoa; phylum Chordata; class Mammalia; order Primates; family Galagidae; genus Otolemur; species Otolemur garnettii. The sequence goes on from NW_003852415.1 coordinate 5,235,111, forward strand.
ATTAGGCAACATAGAAATATACGTCAAAATAATAAAGCCATGTATGGCAAACCCATAGCCAATATTATACTAAGTAGAGAAAAGTTAAAAGCATATGCCCCAAGAACTGGAATAAGACAAAGTTGCTTACTGTTACCCCTTATACTCAACATAATACTAGAATTCCTGTCCAGAGCAATCAGGGAAGAGAAAGAAATAAAGGGCATCCAAATCAGAAAGAGGAGGTCAAACTATCTCAGTTTACCACTGATATGATTTTATATTTAGACAATCCTAAAGATCCTACCAAAGGACTCTTAGAATTGATAAATAAATTGAGTAAAGTCTCAGGTTAAAAAATTAATATATGCAAATCAGTAGCATTTCTATACACTAATAACAGTTAATCTGGGAGTCAAATCAATAACTCAATATCATTTACTATAGCAGCAAAGGAAATAAAATACATGAGACTAAATTAACCAAGGAAGCAAAAAAAATTCTACAAGGAGAACTACAAAATACTGATAAAAGAAGTCATTGGTGACTTAAACAAATGGGAAAATATCCCATGTTCAGAGACTGGAAGAATCAACTTTGTTAAAATGTCCATTCTGCCTAAAGCAATTTACAGATTCACTGTAATTCCAATCAAAATGCCAGGGTTGTCTTTCATAGATCTAGAGAAAACAATCATAAAATTTCATATGGAATAAAAAGGAGTCTGAATAGCCAAGAAAATCTTAAGCACAAGGAACAAAGCTGGAAGCTTCACATAACCTGACTTCAAGTTATACTACGAGACTATAGCAACCAAAACAACATAGCACTGGCACAGAGGTAGGCATATCGACCAATGCAACAGAAATAGAGAACCCAGAAGTAAGGCCACATAGCCATAACTAGCTGGTTTTTCATAAAGAGGATAAAAACATACACTGTGAAAAAAGAACCATTCAATAAATGGTGCTGAGAAAATTGGAGAGCCACATGCTGATGAATGAAACTGAATTTCTATCTTTCACCATACACAAAAATTAACTTAAGATGGATTAAAGACTTAGATGTAAGGCCTGAAACCATAAAATTTCTAGAATAAAACATAGGAAAAACTCTTGTGGATATTGGTTAATAATTCATGACTAAGACCCCATGAGCAAATACAGAAATAACAAAAATAAACGGAATTTAATTGAACTAAAAAGTTTCTCTTCAGCAAAGGAAATAATTAATAGGGTAGATGAATAATCTACAGAATGAGAGAATACATGTATTCACAAACTGGCTAATATCCAGAATCTACAAAAAATTTGAATGTATCAGCAAGGAATAAACAACCCCATCAAAAAGTGATTGAAAGAGATGAACAAAATTTTAAAAAAGAAAATAGACAAATGGCTAGCAAACATAGGAAAGTATCCTCAACATCACTAATCAGTAAAATGCAAATCAAAACCACAGTCAGATACCACTGTACCCTTATCAGAATGGACATTATTAAAATTCAACACACAATAGATATTGGCATGAATGTGATAAAAAAGGAATGCTTGTATACTGTTGATGGGAATGTAAAATAGTACAACCTCTGTGGAAAACAGTAGTAAAAGTAGATCTATCATTTGATCCAGCAACACCTCTACTAGGTATCTATGCAAAATAAAAAGTGGTGTTATTTTATAAAAAACACACACCTATATCTGCATGTTTTTTACAGCACAAAATTTACAATTGCAAAGATAAGGAATCAACCTAAATTCCCATCAATTGATGAGTGGATAAAGAAAATGTAACACACACACACACACACACTCACACCACATACACACACAGCATGAAGTACTATTCAGCCATAAAAAGAAATGAAATGGTGTCTTCTGCAGCAACTTTGATGGAACAGGAAACCATTATCCTAAGTCAGTATCTCAGGAATAGAAAAAAATACTACATGTTCTCACTTATAAGTGGAAGCTAAATAGAGGGTTTATATGATCATAAATCATGTCATAAATATGATATAGTGGACATTGGACTTTGAAGGGGAGGATGGGAAGAAGGAAAGGGTAAAAATCTACTTATGAGGTAAAAAATACACTGTTCTATGCTATGTATGGTGATGGATACACTAACAGCCCTGACATCAACATTATATAATTCATCCATGTAATCAAAACACTTGTATCCCCCCATATCTATTGAAATAAAAAGTCATTTCATAACATAAAAGTACAGGGTGAAGTAGTAAGGGTTGATGTAGAGGCTGTAGCAAGTTGAAGCAGAAGATATAACTAAGAACATCTGTAAATATTACTACACTAAGTAACAGATTGTTAACATAGGTGAGACAGAAGATGCCATCTGGTAATTTCACAGCTAGAGAAGAGAAGTAAATATCTGATTTCAGAGCTTCGCAGGGCAGGTGACTCTTTTATTAGAGGCTAATGTAGCTGTGACTTTAAGTTAAAGTCAATGCTTATTTACCATTCCCAAAATCCTAGCTATGGCCCTTAAGAATTATGTTAAATTACAGTGTGCTCTATAAATTGAACGACAAAACTTAGATGTGAACATATTTGTTTTCATCATAGTATACTACATATTTTAAGACCACTGTTGAAAACTATTGCTACAATGTTAACAAATGGAAAAACATACCATGCTCATGGCTGGGAAGAATCAACATTGTTAAAATGTCAATACTATCCAAAGCAATATATAATTTTAATGCAATCCCCATTAAAGCTCCACTGTCATACTTTAAAGATCTAGAAAAATAATACTTCATTTTATATGGAATCAGAAAGAAAACCTCGAATACTAAAGACATTACTCAGGAACAAAAACAAAGTAGGAGGAATTACGTTACCAGACCTCAGACTATACTATAAATCAATAGTGATCAAAACAGCATGGTACTGGCACAAAAACCGTGAGATAGATGTATGGAACAGAATAGAGAGCCAAGAGATGAATCCAGCTACCTACCGTTATCTGATCTTTGAGAAGCCAATTAAAAATATTGAGCGGGGAAAAGATTCCCTATTTAACAAATGGTGCTGGGCTAACTGGCTGGCGACCTGTAGAAGACTGAAACTAGACCCACACCTTTCACCGTTAATTAAGATAGACTCTCACTGGATTAAAGATTTAAACTTAAGACATGAAACTATGTAAATACTAGAAGAAAGTGTAGAGAAAACACTTGAAGAAATCGGCTTGGGCGAAAATTTTAGGAGTACTCTTTGGGCAATTGAAGCAATGTCAAAAATACACTTTTGGGAATGGATCAAACTTAAAAGTTTCTGCACAGTGAAGAACACAGTAAATAAAACAGACAGCCCTCAGAATTGGAGAAGATATTTGCTGGTTATGTCTCTGACAAAGGTTTAATAACCAGAATCCACAGAGAACTCAAACGTATTAGCAAGAAAAAAACAAGTGATCCCATCTTAGAGTGGGCAAGGGACTTGAAGAGAAATTTCTCTAAAGAAGAGAGGCATGTGGCCTACAGATATATGAAAAAAATGCTCTCTATCCTTAATCATCAGAGAAATGCAAATCAAAACTACTTTGAGGTACCACCTAACCCCAGTAAGATTAGCCCATATCACAAAATCCCCAAACCAGAGATGTTGGCATGGATGTGGAGAAAAGGGAACACTTCTACACTGCTGGTGGGAATGCAAATTAATTTGTTCCTTTTGGAAAGACATCTGGAGAACACTGAGAGAACTAAAAATAGACCTGCCATTTGATCCTGCAATTCCTTTATTAGGTATATATCCAACAAAGAATTACAACAAAGATATTTGTATCAGAATGTTTACTGCAGCCCAATTCATAATTGCCAGGTCATGGAAGAAACCCAAATGCCCATTGACCCACGAATGGATCAATAAACTGTGGTACATGTACACCATGGAATACTATGCATCCCTAAAGAAGGATGGAGACTTTACCTCCTTCATGTTTATATGGATGGAATTGGAAAATGTTTTTCTTAGCGAAGTATCTCAAGAATGGAAGAAAAAGTATCCCATGTACACAGCCCTACTTTGAAACTAATTCATAGCTTTCATAGGAATGTCATAACCTAGTTATAGCCTTAGAATATGGGAAGGGGGTGGGGGAGCTGAAAGGTGTGGATGGGGGGAGGGAGGGAGATTGGTGGGGTCACTTCTATGGTTTATCTTAGAAGGGTACAAGTGAATCTTTCTAAAAGCAGAGTATGAACATTTTAACTCAATAGCTAAGAAAGTGACATAAAGGTTATGTTAACCAGTTTGATGAGAATATTTCAAAATGTGTAAGAAAACAGCACACTGTACCCCATGATTACATTAATGTACACAGTTATGCTATAAGAAATAATAAAAAAAGAAAACTATTGCTTAGGAAAAAAGATTTATTTCAAAATATTAATGCTCATTGACATTGCATCTGGTCACCCACGAGCTCTGATAGATATGTACAAGGAAATTAATGGTTTCATGGCTTTTATGCTAACACAACATCATTCTATATCTCATGGGTCAAGGTGTCACTTAGACTTTCAAGTTTTATTATTTAAAAATACCTTTTGTAAAGCTATACCTGATATAGATGGTAATTCCCCTATGGGATCTGGGCAAAGGAAGTTGGAAACATTTTGGAAATTAAGCCCTATTCTAGATGCCATTATGAACATTCGTGATTCATGGGAGGAAGTCAAATTATCAACACTACCAGGAATTTGGAAGAAGTTGATTCCAACTATCATGGATGACTTTGAGGACTTCAAGACTTCACAGGAGGAAATAACTGCAGATGTGGTGGAAATAGCAAGAGAACTAGAATTAGAAGTGGAAATAGAATTAGTAGAGAACTAGAATTAGAAGAACTAGAAGAAGCAGTGAATTGCTGCAATCTCATGATAAAACTTGAACAGACAATGGGTGGCACCTGTGGCTCTAGGGGTAGGGTTCCAGCCCCATATACTGAGGGTGGGGGATTCAAACCTGGCCCTGGCCAAACTGCAACAAAAAAATAGCAAGGCATTGTGGCAGGTGCCTTTAGTCCCAGCTACTTGAGAGTCTGAAGCAAGAGACTTGCCTAAGGAGTTGGAGATTGCTGTGGGCTGTGTGATGCCATGACACTCTATCAAGGGTGATAAAGTAAGACTCTGTCTCTACAAAAAAAAAAAAAAAAAAAAAAAAAAGGACTTGCTTCTATGGAAGAGCAGAGAAAATGGTCTCTTAAGATGGAATCTACTCCTGGTGAAGATGCAATGAACATTGTTGAAATGACAATAAAGGATTTAGAATTTTATATTAGCTTGGTGGAGAAAGCAGCAACAAGTTTGAGAGGATTGACTCCAATTTCTTAAGAAGTTTTACTGTGGGTAAAGTGCTATTAACTGGCATTACATACTACAGAGAAATCTTTGTGAAAGGAAAATTCAATTGTTATGGCAAATCTTGAGAACCAGCATAAGGATTGAGAAATAATCTGAGTGGAAAAGGTGGGAAATGAAGAAGACAGACACGAAAGACATAAAACACAGGTTGACATATGTGTTTAGGATGGGGTTGGGAGGACTGATGCAGCTGATAACTGCAGCCAGCACCTGAACCATGGAAACAGCTTTATTTATACAGTATCTTAACAAGGTTGTGTAAATCTCAGCACATGGGGTAGAGATTAACCTTAAAGAGGAAAAACTTTGTGCTTGCCGATAACAAGGCATGAGCTATGTGACTTCTGGCAGTTGAGAAGAATGTTATTAAAGGAGGAGAAGCCTCTACCAGATTGTGGAGGGCCCTGCCACCTCACAGCCCATTTCCCACAGGCAAACTTCATTGCTGTCTTAGTTTAAGGAATTTCCATAGCCACACCAACATTCAGCAGCCAACACTATGATCAATCAGCTGTCATCATCGACTTCAAGTCAAGACTCTCCACTAGCAAAAACATGACTTGTGGATAGCTCAGCTGGCTGTCAGCATTCTTTAGCAATAAAGTCCTTTTAAAAGCATGTGCAATATGATTTTAGACACAACGCTGTTTTACATTTAATAGACTACAATACAGTATAAACATAACTTTCATGTATACTGGGAATCAAACAAAAAACATGTAATTTACTTTATTGTGATTTTCACTTTGTTGTGATGGTTTGGAAGTGGACCCACAATATTTTGAGGTCTAACTGCATGTGTTTATGCCATTAAGTAGTATATATTATACTCTGAGTGCTTAAAATTTACTTAAATGTCTTTTCAATTTTACTTATCTTGGCATAGCTTACTTTTTAACATAACTTTTTCAAGATCTATTTATGTTGATTCAGATAGATTTTATTCATTCACATTAACTCTTATTTAGTGTTCCACACTTTACTTTGCTTGTTCTTGTCCCTCTAGGGTATACACTTACATTGTTTCTAGGTTTCTAATATTATAGTTATAATAATATAGTTCTAATATTATAGTTATGAACACTCCTGTAGATATTTTTATCCACATTTGTGCCAATGTCTAGAATTGCCATTGCCTACTGTCTTACAAGCTAGATGTATCTAACTTTACCAGATATTGCCAAATTGTATTCTGAAGCAGTCTACAAATTTATACCCCCACCAGCAGTATACATATTTCAGTGTCCTCACATTCTTGACAATTTCTGGTATTGCTAGTAAACTAGATACTATTGTAAACCAACTCGATATAGTAGCAACCAGTTTACCCTGTAAAACATGTGCCTAAAATCCTCTTCCATTTCAGATTTCTTATTCCCTTTGAGAATCCAGAGACTTCAAGGACGCATTCATTACACATTGCTTGCCTCATTTCTTATTCGACTGAGCCCCGGTGAGAGGCCTCCCATTTAGGTGTCGGTTTGGAGCTTGTCTCTTCTTTATCAGCGGCAACTTGCTGTCTTTTCAATTTAAAACTGTTGTAGTTCTTCTAGTCTTTACAGAATTTATTACCTCAACCTCAGTAGTTCCCATGTACTCTTTTAAACATGTCAGGAAATATGAGATGATCACAGAGCTATACTCTCCTTCAGAAGATAAAGCAAAACACAACCCAATCCCCAAAGCAGATGTCATTACTATAGCTACAGAAAATAAAGGGCACCACGACTGTTATAAATTATTGTTTTCATAGAAGAGGTACTGTTCCCTAAATACATTCATTTTTTACCCACTTTAGGCTTCCCCCTTTCTGGGTTATTGATGGGTAGACAGAAAATCCTTGTGATCTCCTTAGAAGTGAAATGTGTGATTAAGTCAGACCAAATATTCCCATCACAGAAAGTTATAAAGTTTTGTCTTATAGTCTTTGTGGACCATATAGCCAACCTACTCAGTCGTGTCCTTGCTGTTAGAGTGAACCCTTTTATAAGTCTTTCTCTTACATTTTCTATGATAGTTAAATAAAATATTTTGGTTGTTGAATAATGAAGAAAAAAAACCCTACATCATTCAGCATAGCCTGAAGGCCCAACTGCAATACACAAAGCCCTTGCCCTGAATTATCTTATTAATTTCAATTTGATGAATTAAGTTTAATAACATACCAATGTATAGCAAACTACTAAATTTTTTAGAGTAAGTACTCTGAGATTTTTCTATCAAGAGTGATGTCAGCTTTGCTTCTTTTCTTCGTGAGTGGGAATTGAAGTTTGATAGTATAAGCACCTTATAGGCAAACTGAAGCAGTGATTTGACAAAGATGAATTGAGATCATAGAATTATTGGGCCTGAATAAACTTCTGAGCATTCCTTTGTTAATTCATGAAATAACTATGGATTAAACATTGCTGTATGCCAGAAGTTGTGCTCCACTGGGGATAAAATGATGACCAGGTAGAGATATCTCTCTTCTGGTTCAGATCTAAGGTCTAGTTCCCATTGGCTTTTGAGTCAATACAGTGTTTAAAGACATGAGATTCCACAGCCAAATGAAAGGACTCTCATTTCTCTTTGGTTTTTATACTTAACTTGAAAAGTAACATTATGAATGCTTAATCTATATTCTAAGATTTTATACACACACAGACACATAAAAACATTACAGTTATCCCTCAGTAGCCATGGGGATTGGTTCCAGGACCTCCATTAGATACCAAAATCTTCAGATGCTCAAGTTTCTGATAGAAAATGGCACCGTATATGCACATAACTTAGGCATACTCTTCTTGTATACTTTAAATCATTTCTAGATAATTTATAATACCTAATAAATGTAAATGCTATATAAATAGTTTTTATGCTGCATTGTGTAGGAAATCATAGGAAAAACAAATTTGTACATGCTAAGTACAGTTGCAATTTTTTTCTGAATATTTGGGTCTGCAGTTGTTGAATCTGCAAATTCACAATACACAGATATGGAGGGCCAACTATATATATCTATATTCTTCTATTCTTCTATTAAGTTCCAAAAGTTTTGACTGCAATAAGAATGTATATTAGAAATATGTCATATATTCAACAATTGAAAAGAGGAAGATGGAGATAGAGACACAGAAACACACAGAAAGAGATCACAGCATGGAGTGGTCATTTAAAGAATGCAAGTACACAAAAAGAGAAGTTGAAGCACAAGCTGAAAAACCATTAGAAGTATGTAATTTTTATTAGGAAATTTCATTTCATCTTCGAATGGTGTTAAGAAGCTAGGAATCCATTTTTCTTTTGGTGATGCTTTCATTGTATCTGTCTCCACTTTAATTCAATTCAGTTTAGCCAAAGTATATTAATTACCTATTCTGTGTTAAGCACTGGGCCAACCATAGGGAGACACCATTGATGTAGAATAGTTCCTTCCTTCACAGGGCCCGCAGACCACTGAGAAATATTGACAAGTAGGTTGAAAATAACGATAGTAATTTGATGAAGTATGAAATGTGCTATATTGGAAGGATGTTGAGAGTGCTGTGGGAGGTTTCTAGTTATGATGGATAAGCTCCTATCAGAGTGACCCTGTCACTGACAAGCACTAGAATAATCAGGGGAAAGCATAAAAATGACCAATCTGAAGACATCAGAGATCTACCAAGGCAGAGAAAAGAGAAAGAAGCGCGAAGAGCTGGGAGCAAAACACAGAGTATATTTTCCCTGCAAGACACTTCCCAGGAAGTTAAACAGAAAGTAACATTAAAGAAGCCAAAAACTTGGCTCGGCGCCTGTGGCTCAACCGGCTAAGGCGCCAGCCACGTACACCTAAGGTGGCGGGTTCGAATCCCCAGCCTGGACCCGCCAAACAACAATGACGGCTGCAACCAAAAAATAGCCGGGCGTTGTGGCGGGAGCCTGTGGTCCCAGCTACTTGGGAGGCAGAGGCAGGAGACTCGCTTGAGCCCAGGAGCTGGAGGTTGCTGTGAGCTGTGATGTCACGGCACTCTACCCAGGGGGACAGCTTGAGGCTCTGTCTCAAAAAAAAAAAAAAAAAAAAAGAAGCTGAGAACTTGAGAAAACAGAAATGGAGTGCAGTTCTGTCCAAGAAGGGGGCACTGATAAAGACCTCAGGTTTTCTCGTGTGACCCTCCAGTGCGGTACAACCTAGGAATAACCCCTGAGGCAAACAGACCAGTTCCCGCATGACTGAACCATGACTTTGAATCATTTCAGTTCCAGAGTGGATTAACATGATCTACCACTATTCTCACTGCCTACTGGAAGCAAAAATGTTCCCTTCCTGGAGGGGCAAAGATTCTGAGCCTCAAGTGATTTTTTTTTATTTGTTTTTATACACACAGTCTAGCAGCTAATTAATTGATGCCAAATATACCAGGAGAGAAAGCCAAGTACCAAATATTAAGAGAAAAAAATTGATGCTAAAAGCAAACCTATAGCAGAGCCCTCTGTTAGGGTTATCAAAAAATAGAATTTAAAATAACTGTGATAAATATCAAGAAGAGAATAGGAGAATTTTGGCTGGGAACTGTGTCTAGGTAAAAGTATAAAATGGAATTTCTAGAATGAAAAATAATATGCAGTCTTTAAAACTTAGTAGATACGTTGAAGAACATGAGACACAACTAGAGAATGAATTACTAATGACATGTTATAAGAAATATACACAGTGGAGAAAGGAAAGATCAAAACTTAAGAAGAGAAGAAAAGACATAGGCAGCACAGTATAAGGTCTACAGTACATTAAATTGGCGTCAGAGGACTAGATAGAAAGAACAAAAAGATACAGAATTTGAAGATGAGTTCACTGAGAATTTTCCAGAATGGAAAAAAGGACATCAAGCCACCAATGAAGAGTTGTCAGAAAAAGCAAGAAGGATACATAGAAAAGAACATCTACTATTGCTGAAAACAAACCATGGAGAGAAACTCTGAAAAACAACCCAAGGAAAAGATGCATCCCTACCAAAGAAATAATAACAAGACAAAGTTGGCCTCCTAAGAGAAATGATAAAAGCCAGAAAGAAGAGAAGGAGACCTTCAAATTGAAAAAAAAAAAAAGTGCACTCTGTTAGAAATCTATGATCAATGAAAAGATTCTTTTAAAAATAAAAAAGAAATGTGTTTACAGACACACAAGAAATGAGAGATTTATTGTTGGCATATTTGCTTTGAAACACTAAAGTTATTTCTTTAAGCAAAGGGAAGAAGATCCAGGTGGAAGTATGGAAGTGCAAAACGGGATAAAGGGTAATAGAATGGGTGAATCTAAATCATCGTTGATAGTCTGAAAGTTGTAATATCTGATGGGGTTTCAGATATATGCAGAATTTTTTTTAAATTACAAAAATAGCTGAAAAGTCAGAAAGAGGAATGGAATCAAAGTGTTCTAACGACTCTGAGATATCCAGAAATTGATTTAAAGAAAAAAAGATTGGGATTAATAAGAAAAACTATCAGAGGGATAAATGAAAAATCTATCACACATGTTGAATTTGTAAATACAACTTCCGTTCAAGGAACTGCTGGCCGTGTGGATTCACAAGTGAATTTTTCCAAATACTCGGTGAATAGTAAGATGTTGGCATTAGATTCAACAAATAGACCAATGAGACAGAGAGTCCAGAAACTGAGCCACATGTATATGGACACTTAAATCATATCAATGGTGATGCAGCATGATGGAGGAGAAATCATACTGTTTGAATATACGGCTCTTGGTCCCTTAGAATTGGTCAATTCTTTATGGAAAAATGAATAGTGACTTCTGCCTCATACCATTCACATAAACCAAGCCTAAGTGAACTGTAGACCTAAATGTAGAAGGCAGAACAATAATGCATCCAGAAGTAAATAGAGATGAAAATCTTCATGGGCAAAAATTCTCAGGCGGGTCTCAAAAACATGCTAACTACAAAGGAAAGTATGGAAACACTGCAACTACATCATGATTAAGCATAAGGATACTGCCAATAGATTACCAAGGAAGTTCCAGAGTGGCAGAAGCCATTTGCTATATATATATATCCTGCAATAACCTATGACTTGGATTTATAAAGAATTTTTTTGAATCATTAAGAAAAATGGTGCTTTTTTATTTTTAATTTTTTAAACTTTTTATAAAAAAATATTTATTTTTAATTATGGTGACATAACCACAACATTTAGCATCTTAACCATTTAAAGTAGTACAGTTCAGTGGCATTAAGTACATTCACATTATTCAGCAGCCATCACCACCGTCCATTTCTAGAACTCTTTTAATTTTCCCAGACCTGAAACTCTGAACTCATTAAATAATTGCCCATTCCCTCCCCCCGCAGCCCTTGGCCATCATCGTTCTATTTTTTGTCTCTATGAATCTAAATACTCTTCTGGTTCATGTAAGTACCTTTTCTTTAATTGTGCAAGAAACTGAACACAGGTTAAAGTTTCTCGGATAAGGATATCTAAATGGCCAGTGATCAGATGAAAAGATATTCAAGTATGTTCGTCATGAGGAAATACAAATGAAAACACAATGAATGACACTACATTCAGAATGGCTACAGCAAATAAAGTGAGAAAGTCACATTTGGAGAGGATGAGAAGCTACCAAAACACTCATAAACTGGGACTGGTACAAGAATTTTGTGAAAATTGATACAAGCCTTTTGCGGAAATATTCTGATATCCACTAAAGCATGAACATCCCCTATGATTCTACTCCTAGGAATATGCCAGCAGAAATGCAGACATATGCACATAATTCTACGTATATAAATATGTTCATAAATGCATCGCTTAAAATAATCCCAGACTGGAAGCAACCCAAATGGCCATGAGCAGTAGAAAAACAAATAGTGTTATAGTCACAAGATAGAATGTTACACAACAATAAAATGAACCATGTACAACAACATAGATAAATCTCGCAAGCAATATTGAATAAAATAAGCCCGGCACAGAAGAGTACCTATTATAGTTTTCCTTTTATATGAAGTTTAAAACAGGCCAAATGAATCTAGTGTTAGAACTCCGCTATTTCTGAAGATTGGCAGGATTGGGAGCCAGAGGGAGGCTACTGGGGTACTGATGTTTATTTCTTGGTATGGATGGTGAGTGCGGAAGGATAATTACTCTGAAAATTACTCAGGCTGTTTTGTGTACTTTTCCAAAAGTATATTTCAGTTTAGTACATTTTTAAAGAAAATTACATCATCTAAGAGGAAGGAACAATGTATTTTAATTGGAGAAGGTTTAGAGAGGATAGAACTTAAAAATTGGCATTATTTTGCCAGAGAGAACAGATAAAGAACATTCTACTAAAAAAATCAGCCTAAGCCAAATATACAGAAATGAGAACATGCATGTTACTTTCAAAAAACAAGTATTTGAGCATGTCTAGAACATGGTGCATATATGAGGAGAGGGATAGGAGTTTAGGTTAAAGATTGAGGTTGGGTCCTATTGGTAAAGTGTCATGAATTGATTGCCAAACATGAAGGGATGGCAGTTTCTGGAGCAGAAACTGTGGTTTGGAATTCTGAATTGGCTGTATTAGAATCACCAACATCAAGACTGGTTTCACCAGTGAGTTCTAGTTTGGAATCTGATTCCTTTTCTCCTTCCACTCCCTTCCCTCTCCAGCTTGTATGTGAATGTAATCTTCCATCGGATTTTAACTAGTTCCTTGACTTATACCAGCAGGGGTGTCCAAACTGTGGCCCATGGGCCCCATGTGGATTATTTGAGGACTGTTTTGCTTATCAGTCATGTCAGATACCACAAAAAGGATGCACGGACCTTCTCCCCCCTCTCCCAGCTCATCAGCTTTTCTTAGTGTTTGTGTATTTACTGTGTGGCCCAAGACAACTCTTATTCTTCTGATGTGCTGCAGAAAGAAAAAAGGATGAATAACTCTGAATGGCAACTGCGAGAGGAATGTTTTGGTTTCACCAACCTGCATGAACTCCATTCATGTAGTTTTTCCTGTTGCTGTCACGCTCCTTTTTGGATGTCATTAATTGACTTTCCCAGGTTTGAAGGGCCTCTCCTGAGGGCCTCCTTGCCCTGGTTTCAGCCTGCGGTGAATTATCTACCTCCTAAGCCAGCTTGTCTGCTATCTGAGGAAATGTACCCTAAAGTGATACCCTAGTATTTCAAGTGGGCTATGGATTGGCAGGCAGAGACCATAAACGCACACTTCATTTAATTTCTGGGTTGATTACACAGGGATAAAAGTATTATCAGAAACATAGTGGCCACACAGGATCGAACAGATGTAGTATTTCCTAATACAGCTTCACTTGGTACCCAGAGTCCTTGGTGTAATCAAGCAGCTGGTGGAAACTAGAGGCACTGTCCATTTGGGGATTGAGTCCTTCCAAATCTTTCTGGAAAGCCAAGTTCGTTCTATCATACTGCCTTGTGTGAATGGGGCTTATATCTCTGTGAAATAATTAACACTGATAATCTATGCAAGTCCATTTAAAGGAATGAGTTGGAACACTTGAATCTGTTGGTTCTTGGCCCAAATGTAGCATAGCAAAGTCACATCCTCATCTGGAGGAGGAGTTGGAGTCTGTATCCCATGTCCTGGACAAATGGCCTTGCTTCCAGTTTTGCAGTGTTCTAGAAAATCCTTTTCTACACAGGTACAAATACTATAATAGAAAAAAAAATAGAATAAGCAGGAACCAGAATAGGGGTTTGCTTGAGTCTTTTTTTTTTTTTTGGTCATTTTTTTTCATTTCAGATTATTATGAGGGTACAGTTAGGTTACATGGTTTGCATTTGTTAGGTGAAATCCAAGTTGTCGTTGAGCCCTTCCCCCAGGAGGTGTGCCGTATCCCCTTACATTATGCCTGTTAGGTGACAGCACATCACCAATCCTTCCTCCTCCCACTTGAATTTGTGTTTTTCTCTCCTGTGGACATGTAGTGGTTCATCTACTAGTTTCACATTAGTGTTGAGTACATTGGACACTTGCTTTTTCATTCTTCTGAAACTTTACTAAGAACAATGTTCTCCAACTCTATCCAGGTTAATATAAAAGATGTAAAGTATCCATCTTTTTATGGCCGAATAGTATTCCATGGTTTACATATACTACCATTTATTAATCCATTTATGGGTTGATGGGCACTTGGGTTGATTTCACATCTTGGCAATTGTAAATAAAGCTGAGATAAACATTATAGTATAAATGTCCTCGTGGTGAAATATTTTTTTTTTCCTTCTGGCTAGATGCCTGGCAATGGGGATGGTAGGATCAAATGGAAGGTGTACTTTTAGCTCTTTGAGTATTCTCTATACTTCTTTCTAAAGAAGCCATAGTAATTTGTAATCACCACCAGCAGTGTAAAAGTGTTCCCTGCCAGAATCTGAAGATTTGGGACTTCGTAATGTGGTCTATTTTCCCTGTGGTTCGGTGATATCTTGAGGTGGTTTGGATTTGCATTTCTCTGATGATTGGGGATGATGAACATTTTTTTCATGTGTTTGTTGCCATTTGTCTGTCTTCTTCAGAGACGGTTTTGCTCACGTCTCTTGTCCTCAATCCCAATGGCATTGTCTGCTTTTTTATTCTTGATCCATTTGAGTTATCTGTAGATTCTAGTGATCAGCCCTTTGTCAAATTCATAATGTGCAAATATCTTCTCCCATTCCAAAGGCTGTATGTTTGCTTTAGCTGTGCAGAAGCTTTTTAGCTTACTTGAATCTTTACAGCAAAGCCCTTCTCATATTTTCAGTTTTCAGTATCAGTGAGATATTTTAGGTCAGTGGTTGTAAATTGTTGTTTGCAGACTTCTGGTTTCTCAATAATGGCAGAAGATGAAAAGGCAGTGTTTTTCCTCCTTTAGGGCTTAAATCATTCCCAGGTGGTATATTTTTAGTGAGGATTGGGTTTGGCTTATTTTATTAATTGTTTGTGCCTAGAGCAGGGGTGTCTAGCCATTTTTTGCTTTAATCTCTGTTGGAAGAATAACAACTGTCTTTAATGCTACACATCAAATATACAGATGCTAATGAAAGCTGATAGGCAAAAAAATGTTCTTGCATACATTTCAGGACATCTGACACCCCAGACAAGCAGAAAAAGTCCACAAAATCAGCATGTGGGCCACAGGTTGGACGCCCCTGACTTAAAGGAAAGTGAATAGGCCAAAGCAGCTGACTGATTTCTAGGAAATGTTCAGGGGGTTCTCCTGCTTACTTCCCATTCATATGCCATGTGTGTCCTCTTATCTGTAATGGACATGAGCAGCCATTCTGGAAAAAATATGTGTAGAAGAGCAGGGCATGCTCTTTCCTTCAGTCCATGATTCATAGTCCTTAGCTGGTTCATTCTAGCTGGTTTTCCATGGTCTGTGGATTCTATTCCAAATGTCTGTTAATTCACTGCTCTATTCAGTTCTCCTCCAGAGCCATGGGTGGGGTGAGCTTGCCAGCATCCCCAAGTATTAGCAGTGAGGAATGGTTGATGCAGAGGCAGCAAGATGGTACTCACACTGAGGGAAACACGCAAGAACTCCCAAGAACCAAATGTGACAGTTGACAGTCACTGGATTGTTTGAGCCTGCACCTTAGTAACGTAGCTGCTCGTACCCTTGTGGAATTAACTCAGCCAGTTTTGTCCTCAGCTCTGCAGGCTCAGAGCTTCAATTTTAGCTAATAATAATCATTGATGTTAACTGAGCATTTACTATATGCTAACAGTGGCCTAAGTGCTTACACATCTGAATTCACTTAGTCCTGATACTAACACTAAGAGACAGATACTACACTATCCTGGGGGCTGGAGGGAGAGAAAAGAAACCCAAAATGCAAAGATAGCTGGCCCAAGGCCATGAGCTAGTTAAGGGTTAGAACTGGACTTAAAATCCACAGCCCACAATCATAGATTTCATGCTCCCAGTTCCTCACTGGCTATTCATCAAGGACATGAAAAGGCAGGAATTTTTAGTTTTGCAGACTGATAAGAATTTACTAGTGACTTAGTAGTATATCAGAATACCAAAATTAAATTACCATGAAGGAAACCACTCCAGGGCTTTGCTAATGCAGTAGGCACAGGCCACTTGAAATGCACCTGGTCTGAATGGAGGTGTGTTATAAATGTAAAATCACACTGGATATTGAAGAGTTAGTGCAAGAATATAAAACATCTTAGAAGTTTTCAAGAATTAATGTCTTAGGTTAATACATGTTGAAATGATAAAAATATATTAATAAAATTAATTTCACCTGTTTCGTTTTGCTTTTTAAAAACAAAACCACTAGGATGTTTAACATTACATATAATATAAATAATAAATATAAATATTTGTTATAAATTTACTTTATAAATATAGTATTATTTACTAATACAAATTTACTTTATATTTCTATTGGACAACACCACTCTTAAGAATGAAAAATGTGTGAATAACCCAGAGCATCCCTTTTCTTCTGTTTGTAAAACACATTCATGCCCCTGGGTTGTCTTGTGACCAGCTTGAGCCAGATTGTTCATCTTTGGGGTTATGGAATGAGAGCAGGAGGTTCTGGTTCATTTTAGAGATAATGTTTTTTAGGCTACACGAAAACTCACTGACCTCTCCTTTTTTCACCACAGAGGGCCCCAGCTTTATAAAGCAGAGTAGAGAAGGGCAGACTAAGTGAAAGCAAGTAAATACAGGTCCATAGGCATTGACAAGTGGTTGGAATTCTACCAGGTTGGGGGGGAGAGTCTGCAGATTGCCCTGCATCAGTCATGGTGAGCACATTGTAGGCAAGGGAAGGAACAGTGGCAAGGGCAGCTGGGGGCCAGGTGGTTGAGAATTTTGTATAGTGGGAAAAGGAGTGCCTTTAGATGGACAAAAGTTTACTTTTCCATTGTCCTCCATTGTCTTTTTTTTAAAATTCTTGATCAACAGAATATTTTGTCATGGTTGGTGTTATAACTTATGATATATTAAAATTTCCAAATTTGCTATTTCTTTTGTATTATTTAAGTTGATGGTTCCCTGGTAAAATTTGTAAGACCACACCAGCAATATTTATATAAATGACTTTTAAGGAGGGTTTAATTTTGGGGGAACTCTCAAGGATGGATAATGCTAACCATGAAATAAAGATCTATCTACCTTCCTTCCTTCCTTCCTTCCTTCCTTCCTTCCTTCCTTCCTTCCTTCCTTCCTTTCATTCTTCTTTTCCACTTTATCACCTTCTGTAGAGTGCTGTGGCATCACAGCTCACAGCAAACTTCAACTTCTGGGCTTAGGCAATTCTCTTGCCTCAGCCTCCCAAGTAGCCTCCCTACAGGCATCTGCCACAATGCCTGGCTATTTTTTTGTTGCAGTTTTGTTGGGGCTAGGTTTGAACCCGCCACCATCACTACCCTCAGTGTATAGGGCGGGCACCCTACCCACCGAGCCATAGGCACCACCCAAGATTCTCGTTTTTCTAACTTGGAGGTCTTTTTTTTTTTTGAGCCTTTATTTATTTATTTTTTAATCATAACTTTGTACATTGATACATTTATGGGGTTCGGGTACTGCTTTGATATACAATATGAAATGCTTACATTGATCTAAGTAACACATTCATCGCAATTATACTCTTTTCTTAATAGTTTTAAAATATACCATTGTATCACGCACAATAGGTGAGGTCCCCCAAATGCCTTCCTTTCTCCCACATCCCCCCTCCCCTCCGCTCTTTTTTCTCTTCCCTTCTACATTCTGGACTATAGTTATGTTTTGCCATTCATATGAATGTGTAGGTGATTATATATTGATTTCATAGTAGTATTGAATACCTTGGATACTTTTTTTCCATTCTTGAGATACTGTACTAAGTAACTTGGAAGTCTTGTTCAATACTAAACCTTTGTACCCTGGCTTTGATAATGAACCATATTTAATTTAGCAGCCTTCATTTTCTGACTATATTAACCATACTCATCTTGGAGTTGGAAGACCTCAGAACGAAGCCCGAATCTAACTGTTCAGGGATCTTCTGTATGTATCACAAACAGGGACTAGGTGTGTGGAGTAATGGCATCCCCTGGAGGGGAGGTACAGTAGAGTCACAATTTATGAGGAGATTACATCCTGAAATTGGAATATGAGATTTTAAAAAAATGCTTATAGTCAAATTTAGCCTTGATAAGGCTACTCCTGAAAGTCTAGGACCCTTGAAAGCTCTAACACCAAGAATTTATTTTATCTTCTTATTCCAGAAGATTATGGTGGTACAGATGTTTTAGCTACATGAATTGTTTTTGTACAATTTGAGTCAAAGTTTTAAGTCTGTCCACTATCCAGGTAGTGTGCATTGTACCTGTTAGATGTGATTTCACCCATTTCCTCCTTGTTCCTTCCACTTATCTAATTTCCATTGAGTTTTATTTCCATATGTGCATATGATCGATGATCAATTAGATCCAATTAATAGTGATTTGAGAACGGCTTTAACAAGGCATTACCTCAGTGCTTTAGGACCACAGAAGGAGTCATTAAAGTGGTCTGGGCATAGGGGAAGGCTGTGGTGTGAAACCCTAGTCCAAGCTGCCATCTTTTCTCACTAGATTATTGCAACGACTTTCGAAAAGCTCTCTCTGCCTCTGTTTTTGCCCTGGTGCTTCCTCTCTCCCAAGTCTACAGCTCCTTAGCAGCTGGAATATTCCTCTTAAAACCAAAGAAGAACATAGATGCTTCTCTGCTCAAAACCCTCCAGTGGCTTTTTGTCTTGTTCAGAAGCAGAGTTCAAGTTCTTAGAGGTTTGGAAGAACTTGTAGGATCTGACCCCTGCCAGCTCTCCACCCTCATTTCTAGGCTGTTGTTCCTCATTCACCCAGATCCACCCTCATCGGCCTCCAGTGTAGTTTTTGAACATGCTCTCACTTGACTGCTCAAGACTGTTATACTCATTGTCATCTGTCTGCCTGGGATTCTCTTTTCCCAGATGTTAACACATCTTTCTCTCACATGTTTTCAAGGCCCAGCAGAGATGTCACTGTGTTTTATAGACCTTGCCTGGCTACCCTGTGCAAAAGGAGCAAGCCTCTACCCTATCCCAGCATGCCCTCTCCCTCCCCTTCAGCTTACTCATCCTCATCTGATAGGCTATAAATTCACTTCTTTATTTCTTCGTCCATTTAGATTTTACAGCCCATAAGTGTAAGGCTTCATCTGTTTTGTCTACTTTGGAACAGCTCCTGGCACATAGTATTCACTCAATAAATGTTTGTTGAATGAATAATTTATTTTCTCCTCTGGCATGGTTTCCTCATATATTTGCCTAATGAGTGGCTAGATAAATGAATGATGAGTATATTCTCTTGGCAGTAGCTGAAACTGTTATTTCCCAGTGTACCATTTCTCTGGAATGACTTTATAGTTCTTTACTGGTACAAAAGATTTAATCAGAACTTGTCAGAAATTCTTGGGTTCTGCCAAGATGGCATCTCACTCCCAGATGGAAATGGCCATTAATCATCTGGAGTGATGAGGGAGCACAACGTTGGAAAAGAAGACATCTCCTGAAAAGCAGGATTTGTGGTTGGGAGGGGGAATAAGAGGGAATTGGGTTGGCCACAAAGAGCCTGTCTCATGTTTGCAAACCCAGTTGGTAATGCCCAGATTAATAATATGTGTACACTAACCCTAACCCTGTATTACTTTTATGTGTGTATATTGTACATTGTATAGGGCATATGTGTACTTATGTATACATAAGTAAAATATATGTGACCCAAATAACCAAAATCAAAGAATCCAAAAATCAAGGGTTTGAACACCCCAATGGGCTCTGAAGTTTCAGCAGACTCCATGATACTTAGAGAAATGGAAATGTAGGGAAGATTTGTAGAATTCTGCATATTCACTTCTAGCTCACTGGACACAACTCTCTGCTGAGCCTAGACTTATAGCAGTAAATAGCAGTAACATTAGCAAGAGTCCCTGGTTTCATAAAGCTTATAGTCTAGTAAATGGAAAGAAAGGGCAAGCAAATAAATCTAAATTATGTATGGTGATGTATGATGACTGACAATTAAGTTTGTGAACTCATCCTAGAATAAGTGCTATATACTTCATTGCTAAATATTACTACAGTCACCTTTGAAATATGCCCCTTGGGAAGCCATGCACCAATGCCAGCACCTAGTCTATCCTTCACAGCAATTTTGGAACTCTTTTTTCTAGAATGACCATCAGAGTTGTCATTATATTACCCTTAATGTCCTGGATGTCATCAACATGCATTCCTTTCAACATTTACTTTATCTTCAGGTAAAGAAAAAAGTCTTTGGGTGACAGATCAGGCAAGTAGGGAGAGTGTTCCAATATGGTTATTTGTTATTTATTGGCTTAAAACCCCTCCATAGACATTGCCATGTTACCTGGTGCATTGTCATGACACAAAGCCATGAATTGTTGATAAAAAGTTCAGGTCATTTATGTCTAGATTTTTCACACAGCCTTTTCAGCACTTCCAAATAGTAAACCTGGTTAACTTTCCAGTTAGTACAAATGCATAATGAAGAATTCCTCTAATATCAAAAAAGGTTAAGAACCTCATTTTGACTCTTGATTTGGACTAATGGAAATTTTTTGGTCATGGAGACTTGACTGACTTCTATTGTGCACTTTGACTCTTTGTTTCAGGATTGTATTGGTACATCCATGTTTCAACACCAGTGATAACATGGCCCAAGACATAGTCTTGGCTGTCCAAAAGGTCTTGGCAAACTTCTACTCTTCTTTGCTTTTATTCATTGGTGAGCACCTCCAGGACCATTTTTCTCGCCTTTCTCATGCCAAGATTTTCAGTTAAGATTTTCCTAAATGTTTTTTTTTTTTTTTTATTGTATTGCCTAAATGTTTATCTATCAATGTTTACTTGGTCTGCTATGCTTCTCACAGTCAGCCAACAATTTCAATGCACAATTCAACAGTTTTTTGCAACATTCTTATCGGTTATACTCATTATTGGCTGCCTTGGCCTCTCTTAATCAGTGATGCTTTCTCTCTCCTCAGAAAGATGTTTAATCCATTTGCACACTGCCATTTTCTTCATGGCATTATCCCCATAAACTTGTACTAGCATGTTCCTGATTTCACTTCCACTCTTCACAAGTTGAGCAAGAAAATTAATATTTATTCCTTGCCCCAATTCAATCTCTGACATTCTTGTGATAGAACACACAAAGACCAAACAATAATGAACACCATTCTGCAAGACAGTGCCACATGTCAACACAAACACAGCTGTGAGATGCTGATACATCAAGGTTATGAAATCTTACTGAGTTGTTTATACAGTGCTGCCAACAGAAGTGCATGGTGGCAAATGTGCAAACTTAATTTTGAGAAAGTGTAAGTGTGGTAGAGAGGAAGCAAAGCATGATGAGGGAGTAGGAGATAATGAGTTCATTTCAGAGAGTTGAGTTGGTAGGAACTGAGGCTTATTTGACAAAAAATATCAAAGGATCAACAGCTGCAAAGATCTGAGATGCAGGTGCCTACTGAATTCAGGGATATGAAAAAAAAAAGAAAAGAATGAAGGTCAAGTTATGAAGAGCAGCTATGGTAAAAAGTTTATATTTTATTCTGGTTACACTGAACAGCCATCAGACACTTTTTAGCTGGTAGAGAGAGGGGTGACTGATCTTGTTTAGAAAGATCCCTCTGGCTATCATATGGAGGATAAAACATCATGTGCACTTATAGAGACAGAAGATAGGTAGATGCTGTTGCTATCATCCAGGCAAGTAAATATATCACTATAGACTAGAGAAGTAGCAATGGGGATGATAAGACAAGCTTAGGAGTGGGATGTGTTTTGGAGGTAGAGTGAATAAGATTTGGGGGGTGTGAGACGTAATTGAGGGTGTCTTTCAAGGTAAATAAACTAGGCTGTCTTTTGGCAACAAGCTACTCCAAAATCTCAGAGACTTAATACAAAAGAGTTTTATTTTTAACTAACACTACATGTCCTTTGTGTGTTAGCTGGTAGCTTTGCTTTTTTTTATTGTTCTTACTCTTCCCTGGAGTGACAGGGAAGCCACTAAATGGAACATTGCTGATTGGCATAGAAAAGGGAAAAGAAAAAATTTAAAGGTTTCCACACTGAGAATGATTAAGTGTTTGGGCTAGAAATGAGACATATCAGTCTATTCAAAAATAATTGGCCAAGTACTCACGTGGGTCCATCGACCATAAGGTAGCAAAAAATATATTCCTGTCATCTGCCAAGAGACAAAGTGTTACTGACTACTCAGACAACAATGCTTATGACTCCATAATATCTTCTGGGTTTGGATAACTGATAATAACATTATCTAAGTGAAGAAGCTTGGGAAAAGCAGGCTTAGAGGAGATAAGATCCAGATGTGTATTTTAGTCAGGTGTAGTTTAAACGTGTTGAGTGGAAATATCAGGAAGATAGTTGGAGATATGATTCTGATGATCAGAGAAAATCTATGACTAGAGATATGAATTTGAGCATCATCAACCCAAATATAATGTTTAAGATATTGAGACCCAGAGAATATAATTGGTATTAAGAAGAGGGCCAAAGACAGAACTCTGAGGTCCTCAACAGGTTGACGTTCTACAGAGGAGAAGCCAACAAAGAGAACTAAAGGAGAGAGTTCATAATGGTGGGCAGAGTACAAGACAGTAGGGAATCTTAAAAGGTCTTAAGATGTAAGTATTGCAAGAAAAAGAGGGTAAAGAGAGGTCAGGGGAAATGAGAATTAATTATTGACAAGCTATGAACTGCTTCAGTAGGGTGGTATGGGCAGGAGACAAATTTAAAGTAGAATGATGGAAACCAGCATGGTCAATTTTAGGAGATTTTTGTTGTAATCATAGTAGTTAAATGGGGTTCCTAGTGGTAATAGACATGGCATCAGAGAAATAGGAGGCCAGGAAAGGAAACAAGTGGGTTTGTGGGATAGATGATGATTTCATCTTTGGAAATATTTTGGCCTAATATAAAATGAAAAATACCCAGATGTTAATTGGCAATATGAGCCTGAACATTGGGGAATGGCAAAGATGGCATAGATGGATAGATATAATCCCTCTGTATAGGGTAAAGTTAGAACTAAGGATTTATATGAGTGTAGAGAAGAAAGGGTGGTGATATTAAGGCTGAGCCTCATAGAACACTGACATTAATAAAATTAGGAAAGGAAAAAGTAGATTGTATATTATAGAAATCAGAAAGAGTTTCAGTCACTTTATAAGAAGTTTTTCTTCAAGTCCTATGTTCCCATAAATATGTACTCTATATTTTGTATTCTGGGCTCTCGACAGTAGGCCAAACTTGCAGTAGGTCCTACTTTAGTTGGTTAACTATATAACTAAGAAGTGTGAAACATAAAAAAATCTCAAATCAATGGGGTGGATGCTCTTTGCTTTTCTATTCTTTTTGTTATTGTTCCCTCTTAGTGTTTCCAAATTTCTCTAAAGACAAAATAAAGGTATCATTTGTGCCATACTCTTCACTATACTTTTCTTCTCTACCACTTCCTTTTTCATTATCATCATCATCATAAACTACCTTCATCATTATCAAAATAATCACCATCAAACTTTACCACATTAATTATTGGGAATTTTAATAATTCAGTTAATGCTGTTTTTCAGAATGATCAGAGATCTCAAGGGCATGCCTTTTAGTGTACAGTGGGACATATGTATAACACTTTTGATTATTTGAGTACTTGTTCAATGCTTACTTCATACACGGACATAATTCTTGCCCTGAGTTCTCTGAGCTCAATTTCCTTGGAAAGATAAAAGAGAGTTAAGAGGAAAAAGAAGCATTCACAGGGGATGTAAGAGATTAAGACCACACATATATGGCATTACTAAAATAATAAGGCAGAAGTTTCTTTCTATTTTGTTTAATTGGTTATAAGACACATATATAGAAATGTAGACATAGGGCAAAGTGGTTTCTAAATATATTAATGTCAAATAGCATAAAAATGGACCCTCCCTTCCTTCTAGGAATAATGTGGTCTTGTGATACTTCTTCTCTGGAGTGTAATTTGGCTCAATTTCAATTTGGTGGTCTGTGGTTGTCTTGGTCTCTCTCTCTCTCTATCCCCCCCCCCAATTCCTTTCTCCATCTTCCTCTCTTCCTTTCTTCTTCTCTCTTTCCCCCTTTCTCTCTGCTCCTCCTCTGTCTAATTATTTATTCTTCCTTCCCTACTCCCCATCATCTCTCATTCCTCTTACTGTGTTTATTCTATCAATAATCTGATTACGTATCTACCTAGTTATCTGAGACTTGGAAGTCATTATTATTTCCTTAAAACATTTCCTCCAAATTTTTTTTCCCTAGGGCATATTGACTTTACTCATGTCTGTTTTCGCCATTGCTACTTTTTCCACTTCAAATGTTCTTCCTTCTTTTCTGGGTTACCACCATGGCCTTCTAATTTCTATCTGCCTCTTCTGTTTTATCCTACTCTAGTGATCCCTTTCTACTTAAATTCCTCTTTCCCTACTCACTCCCATCTTAGTTACTATGCTTAATAAAATTGTGGATCAGAAACTAAGCATACGATAGCAGTGTGAAGAGCAGACTAAAGGAAGGAGACATTGGAATTGAAGCTAGGTCTAGTTAGGAAGCATATAGTACTAGTCAATGATGGGCTTAAACCAGATGCCATCTCTCTAAGGAAGAATTGACTATTTCTACATTGAACATAACTTCTATCCCATATATACTTATAATATCATTCTCTGTATATGTTGACATGTGTAACATCTCTGTTAAAATATAAGCTCCTAAGGCCAGGGGCTATGTCATGCATTTGTAAGCTCTCTGTAGTTGTTTACTGGATGAATAAATAAAACTTAGCCCTAAATAGGACCAGAGAGGTAGAGAATATGAATGTTAAAAGTATTGGCTATGAATCAAATGAACTCAGTAATAGATTGATCCTAGGGGAATTGAAGAAAGAAGGATCAGCTATATCTACAAAAATTTGAGTTGGGGGTGACATTAACTGAAATAAGGAAGTCAGGAGGAGATATTGAGGAATTTGCTTTTAGACAGGTTGATTTTTAACATTATATAGAGAACTTCAATTTTAGGTAGATGAATCGTTCCAGCACACAATTCAGATTTGAGGCTTTGGAGACAGTTTTGCTTTAGATGTATGAGTGAGGAAAATTACTGAGAGAGAGTAGTGAAGAGGAACAGAGAGGCTTCATCAGATGCTTGGGGAAAGCCTCTTTTTAAGAAATTTGGAAAAGGAGCTGATGACAGAAAATGAGTCTGAAAATGAGAGGCATAAAGTGAGTCATCATTGAGTTACTTGGAAAGTGTACAGTCAGGAAACCCAGGAAAAGAGGATTTTCAGGAGGGAGTGGTGGGTAAAAATGTCAGCTATTGAGCAGATTCTGCATATTCTGAGGATGGTAACCTATTTAAAATTAAATAATAGAACATTTGAATATCATTTTATAATTATTTACTCTTGAGTTAAACATTTTTTCTTAGGAATCAGATAAGTTGGAACACAACATTTAGAATGTTACAGAGATAAGATGGTAAAAATTTCCCTCCTCTATCATTGGTGGCTGCATAAAATTTGTTTTATTGGTTTTTCTTGGAACTGTACCCTCTAACCACACAGTCAAGTGGAATCCAGTGATAGACGCCAAAGACATAAAAGCTAAGTGTCCTGATTTATTCTGTTGTCACTTTCAACTTTCTGTGCTCAATGTTAGTCATGAAGATAGGCCATAGATTTAGGTGTTGTCACAGAATTCAAGTGGATGCCTTGGCTCTTCTTTGTCCTAGATCTGGGGATCCTAGTCTAGTCTGATTCTTTCTTATTTTTATTTCTTTTCTTTTTTTGCATGTTCATGGTTTGAATGTGAGTAAGAGAACTCTGAATAGATCTTCACAATTTTTTCAAGTATAACAAGTAACACAGCGGTTTGGATCAAGGTAGTTCAGGATGAGGCCAGAGAAGAAGGATGATATTATTCACTTTTATTCTTAATCCTTAGATTGTAGCAAACACAGAAGGCACTTCCTGATCAGGAGAGAGTTAACTCATTACACTAGGCAGTTAACCAAAGATTATCCTCTTCTTTGGTGGAGGAAAACTCAGATAAGGGCACAGCTAGTAAACAACCTAGGGAAAATCACGACAACATGGGGCCAGCACTGTGAAAGTTCCAGGTCTTTAGAAAACCACTGGAACTTTAAATATCATTGTGTATTATTTCTTTCATTTATAGTTAGGAACACTTTACTATTTATCTTTGATGTAGACACTTCCTTAGAAAGCATAAATGAAACACCTACCAATGCTTACTTCCATGCAATCCAAAACTAAACTCTAAAGATTAAGGAGCCAGAGGTGGAGTGAGTAGGTTTTCCTATAGTGTTGGTTTCTTCTCAGGATGTCTACTAGACTATTGGTAATAGGAAGGGTATCCTAATAACTATATAGTCCCTAGGTTCTTCCCTTATTCTCTTGGCCCTGAAGTCTAATTTGGGCTGATTAAATGATACAAGTTTTCCCACTGGTGATTTAGATTCCAAGGAAATGTTGCAAATGGAGTGATACTTATGTGAATCTGTGGCAATATAGCGGCCTTTGATGGGGTTTTGTTGGAGATCCTAGGATTTCTTAAATAGGGACCCTTTCCTGAGAAGTCATAACAGTGAGTGGTTAAAGAAAGGTTGTTTCTAAACTGTTTTCTCCAGAGTCATTGGAGTCCTTGGGCTCACCATGTAGCTTACTGGTTTCAAGAGCACATTTGGGAATCAGATGGCCTTGAGTTTAAATCCTGGCTGTGCCACATAAAAGCTTGGTGAGCTTGAGCAAGTTATTTGTCATTTTAAAAATGAGATGCTGATTATAACTCATGAAATCGTTGTGATCATTTCAGGAAATTCTAAATATAAAGAATTTAGTACTGTCTTAGCCCTTAATATTTATCCTTGGTTATCAGTCTTAGGTAGAAAACTAGATGCCTCCATGGACCTGGCCGGTATAGCTTCCAACAAGTCAAGGCCTATCAGCTTTATCTCTGAAACTTCTTTTAGAGCCTTTCCCTTCTTTTCCATCTTTGCTATAACTGTTCTACACCTGGGCATTACCTTCTCTTATTAGGATTTTTGCAATGCCCTATGCACAGTTGCCATATAGTCCTTCATAAAACTTGCTCCTTTTTTCTTTTTAATTTCTCTGCTCAAATACTGTTCCAGGTCCTCAGTACTCAGTTTTGTATTCAGACTGTGATTTGGTATGAGCCTGTCTTATTACTTTAATCATCTATTTTTCATTTTCTTCATGCATTCCTCTCCCGACACTCATATCAACCCCAAGCCAATAATAATTCCTTTCATAGTTCATTCTGAACTTTTGGTCCTGTATATATTGTGTCACTCTGGTTTTTCAAGTTTTTCTGCTTTTTCCTCTTGCTTTCCTTTAATTCATTCCCTTGCATGGCCACCAGATTAATCTCTTACACAATACTAACCTGACCTTGTCAGTCTGAAGGCCTATGATGTAAATCCTAGTCCGAGGGCATCCTAGTTCTGAGTACCTTTAAGATCAAGTTAGGAAGTCAGCTGGATATAGAAGGTCTTCTGGGGTCTTATCCAGCCTCCAGCTCTACCATCACTCTTTGGCAACTTAGCCAAATTGGTGACTCTCCAGTCTATGAAGATGTCAAGATTTTTCACCCTGGTTTCTCTTCACCCATACCATTTTGCTTACCTCTTTCACCTGGCTAATGCCACTCATTTATCAAGTCTCACCTTAGTACTCAATGCTTTGGAAGGCATTTGCTGAATTCCCCTTCCCCTGCCCTCCCCAGCTTGAATTAGGAGCTCATCCCTGATTTCATAAGAATCCAGAAATGTATTTCTAGAAACCTTTATCATGCAAATTACTAATTTTGATTTTCTGACTGTCTCTTCAGCCAACAGAGGACTTTCTTGCAGTATCTTTTTTACTGCTTTTGCAGAGCATGATATTGACTAAATATATAATGAGTATCTAAATAAATGTGTACATACACACACACATATATATATACACTTTCATAGACTAAGTTCTTGAAGGAAGATCCAATGCCCCCTTCCTCCTTGTATGCCCCTCTTCCTAGCATGGTCCTTTGCCTATAGCAGTTGCACAATAAATGGTCAGTGAAAGATAATAATCTGCATGTCTGTTCCCCAGAACATTCTAAGTTCTTCAGGGAAGAGATTGTGTTCTAAAAATGAGACAGTCTCTACCACAGTGAATTATAGATAACTTTGTTTAATTCTTGTGTTTAGGTACCACTTTGCATTGAAGTCAAGTTACCGTGAGCTCTGTGTTAGGCAGCTTTGCTGTACTATACAAGCATAAGCTTGATAAAGCTATGGGATCCAAAACCTGGTGGCTAAATCCAGCTGGTATTTTAAACTTCAGAGACTGGATGCATGCTACTAATATCAGTAGGCCAAAAAAATTTTCTATTTTTACTTGGTTCATTCTCCACAAGTGTCCAAGGAGTTGGGTGTTGTCCTAAGGATTTACTGCAAGTCAAACCCTAGCAGGGGCTTGGGAATGAGTAGAGGAAGAGTGTATTAATCCCCTGTGGCTACTGTAACAAATCAACATAAAACTAAAGGGAGGGGAAAGGGAAGATGGGGGGAGGAGGGGGAGTGTAATCTCCCTTTGCCTTTCTTTTATAAGGATACAGGTGATTATATTTAGGGCCCACCTGGAGAATACAGGATACCCTTATCTCAAGAGCCTTAACTTAATCACATCTACAAAAACCTTTTTCAAATTAGGTAACCTTTACAGGTTTCTGTGATTACGATCTGATCTCTTTGACATTACTCAGCCTACCACCGAGACAGGTATCTTTCCCTTTTTGCAGACTCAAAGCGCTCAATCTCCTAAGAACATGGTTTGCCTACAGACACACCTCATGAATAAGCAACTGATGGCCCATTTAGAAGAAGGCTGATGGTGCTGTCGGGAAGGGTCTAATGTAGATCAGTCCAGTGTCACTGAACAGATGTATTTGGTGACAGTCCCAGCACTCTTCATGAAAATCAACAGTTAATTAATACTTAATTGAGGAACTGATAAGTTTTTGGAGGAGCTGGTCTGAGTTCTGGGCAGCTGGATATGGTGGGTGGACCATGGGACAGTTGTTTGGGATCAGGTGTCCTCAGCTGGCTTGGCACTCACTCTTCTGTGTCCAGGAATAGCTCTTGCCATCTGTTTCATCAGAAGAGTCACGAAGGATCTAGATGGTCCCTGGGAGACAAACTGAGATGGTCTCAAGGCACCCCATGAACTCCTGGGTGGACCACTACCTGCAAGGTCAGAGCAGTGATTTTGCCAGCTCCTTAATTAGAGATTCAGTAGTTGAGATTAGGATGCAGTCACTTCCTATCTCCTCCACGTCTTCTCCCAGATGGCCTGGGGAGGATGTGGACCTGGGAGAGAACATCCTTACAGCTTTAACAGGTGCTCCTTCTTGAACATGCTTCACTTGTGCCTACTCGACCCTCACCTGCCAGCCAGAGCTATACATGGTAGAGACCATTGTTCCTGGTGACTTCTTTTATAATCCAACTAGCTAGGGAAGTTTGGTCAAAGGAAGGATCCTGAAGTTTTTCTCCTATTGTAAGGAAGGAGGAGAGCAATAGTTGGTGAGTGCACAGGCTCCGTTTCCATTCTGGTTGCATGACCTACTTAGTAGCTGGTGACTTAGGGCAGATATTAAAATCTCTGATTTCCAGTTTCCTCATCTGTAAAAGGAGGGTAATAGTAACCAATGCCTGCAATGCACCAGAACATATCTTAAGCACATTTTATATGCTTGCTCTTCTTATTCTCACAATTCTATGAGGTAAGTATCTATTGTTATTGCACTTCAAAGGTGAAGAAACTGAGGCACAGAGAGTTTAAGTAACCTTTCCAGGTTACACAATAACAAGCAGTAGAGCAAGGATTTAGGCCCAGATAGTTTGGCTTCAGCATACATGCTGCTAACCGTGTTTTATGCTGCCTCTTATGACTCAGTTGGTAAGAAGATGGAGTAGGATGGCCATCCACCCCAGGTCACCTTGGAACATTCTGGGTTACAGCTGTTGTCCAGGTGAATTATTAATAGTTCCCTCTTTTACTCACAAAAGTAGTATTGTGTTTTGGTTTGAGTATTTTTCACTTCAGGCTTAAGTAATTGTTATGTGTGAAGTGCTGAGAACAATGGCTGATGCACGAGCAGCCCTCTGTAAGGGGCTATTGCTATTTCTGTAAGTTAGCTATTGCTATTTCTGCTACTGCTACCACCACTGCCACCACCACCTTCAACCATCCCAAGTCTTGCATCCTTACACCTAGGGTGGGTAACCCAAGTTCTGCAAATGCGTATCAGAGGAACCATCGTTCCTAATTCCCATGCCCATAGCAGACACTACTTATTGATTATAGTAGAACAATCTTTTCTATTTTTTGTCCCAAGCAGCCCTTTTGAATGGATCCAGTTTGACATATGAAATTAAAATAATTTACCATATTTAGTTTCATTGTGTCTAAGAATTCAATATCCTAGTATATGGAGGATCTGAATTTAATCTGAGCTGATGCATTTCTCCACTTGTATTAAAACTTATTTGATTCCTAGAAGTGATGATGAATTTAGGGCCTCTTTAGATAACCTATTTCCCTTTGCTTCCAGTGTTCCTCTCTGGCTATTTCTCTATTGTTTTCCCTTTTTCTTTTATATAAATATAAAATAATTTTAATTCACAATAGTTTTCACTACCTGTAATTTTATATCTTACAATAAAAGACTATTGAAATATTATAGAAATTGGCACAATATAAATAAGGCAAAGAAGTGAGTCATCACAGGAATTATAGTTGGCACCTAAGCTCCACAGCTTAGAAAGGCTACCTTAAACATGATTTGTAAAAAAAAAAAAAAACATGATTTGTGTAACTGGTAGCGAAATTCATTTCAGGTTGGTTTTGCATCGCATGAGGGACCTCTAGTGGTTATCTGTGTCTCTGCAGATTTACTAAAGGGTGACGTGAAGTCATAGGTGCAAGTGCTGGGGTGATGTACCATCACCTTGAAATAGAGCCCCAAGGAAGGAGGGGGGCCTCTTTGTCGCATCATTCTTTATTTGGACATTAACAAAGAGCAAAGAAGCCTCTTTAGAAAAAGAAATCAATTTGAGCCCTAGCATTTCTATCTACATTATTGTCAGTCTGAACCTGACTCTCATTGGCTGTCTTCTGCATCAGGTTGGAAATGATTCTGTTATCAGCTTCCTGCCAGCACGGCATATCCTTCCTATCGCTTTCCCCACCTCTTCTGCTGATTGCAGAGGGGTTCTCTGGACCACTTTGAAAAGCCATCTGATTACGGCCTTCATTAGGCGAGAAGCAGAGATGCTTAGCAGGCCAGGCAAGAAATGGTTTGTAATTGCTTCTGACAGGCAGTACTCCTTTGCAGGTTGGTTGCTTAGCCATCAGGAAGCCATGTAGTTCTGGCCCATATGTATTTTTACAAATGAGTGGGTTTTACATGATAAGAGGCCCCCACCTTTGAGAACATTTTCATAGCCCCAGAGTTCTCCTAAACTTATTATCGGTCAGCACCTCTTGGAAATCTGTTCCTATCCATGATTCTGAACCAACTTCTGTCATCTGGCCTGCATAGAATAATTCCTTGCCTTGTGTGCTACTACTGTTTCCAAATTAACTATGCCGGAATTCCTAAAGGTCCTGTTTCATTGAATCTTTGTATAGTATTCTTTCCTCCTCTTTTGTCGTTGGGCCTTTCCTATAAGCTCTTTTTCCAAATGCTGTTTGGCATGGCTCGTGTCATCTATCTCCTTCTGGAGTGGCTGGTGGCAGCCAGAAGTTGATGGTTATGGCTAAAAGCTTCATTTTGGGGGCATCATTCTTTCTCTTTAAATCTAAGAATAGAAGATAAAGGCTCTGAGGTGCTGTTTCAAAACAACCATGTGTTTTTGATGGCAAGTCCAAGCTACACTGTCATATAAGTACACAGTAGCCCCTTGGCATACTCCAGAGTGGGAGGCAGTGATGGTGTTAGACTTTGCCAGCCAGACTCTTGGAGGATCTTACTAGAATGTGTGGTTGATTTTTTTAGTTCTGTTAATGTTCTACCAAGGAAGATGAACTGATGACAGTTCCACTCTGGGGTGGAGAACTTTACATACAGATGTCCTTAAAACTATGAGCACATTTCTGGAGCATGCACACCGGGAGAAAACTCCACTAAATATTCAGTGGTTCTGTCCAGTGCCTTTCAACCATCAGTGATAGGCTACCTTTCTCCATTCCCATGTCCTAACTTGTTGTCAAGAAGAAAAAACACAGAAACTTTGTTCTGCACTGTAGTTTTCAATGACTTGAAGGCATCAGGGAGTCACCCTTGTCATCTTCCTTGCTCTGTTCCTTCCCATTCTTCTACCTCCTCTGATAATCAGGTACTTTGTGGTAGGCACAGGAAGACACAGAATAGGCATAAGTTTCCTCCATTTGAGAAGCTCCCCATCTACTGAAGGAAAGAGACAGCACGAGGTGATAAATACAGTGATAGCGGTTAGAACATGACGCCATAGGAGCTGAGAGGAGTAAACCAGCTGAGGTGGGAGAGGAGGTGGTTTCCCAAAGGAGGTGAACCTCTCTGAACCGGGCTTCAGACAGTGAGTAGTTGTTATCCAGATAGAGAATCCAGGTATGCTTATCTATGGGATGGTTAATTGGAGGAACCGCAGAACTCCAGCAAGGCTGGTGATGATGGAGTGCGGTCTAGATTGGGATGCATCCTTTACATCATGCTTACAAGTTTTTATTTCATTCCAAATCTGAAGTAGAACCATTGAAGGATTTTAAGCAGAGAATGACATGTTATCCTCAAAGAAAACAGCGAGATAATTAGAGCCATTTCCAGTCCTTGGAATAAAAATAACAGTAGCTTCCTAACAATTCAGGAAGGTGCATTTTAAATTTTGTCACATTTCTGATCAAACTCCTTAAGCCTTCCTTTCTACTCTAGTGGTTACCTTTCTTTTCCCTAGTTGCATAAAGTATATATTTTTAGAGCTTTTCATAATCAAGTACCACCTACTCGTCTGATCTTAGCTGATCTGCTTTGTGAGATGTAACTTGCACTCTAGTCAGGTGGATGCCCCCATAAAATTTCTAAGGCAGAAGGAAATGCAGGTGTTCTCTGGGTGGGTCTCTTTAGTACATGAGGCAATACAAGAAAGGAGAGGATTTATCAAGCCTCTGCTACATGCCAGGCACTTTGTCAAATACTGGGAATGCATTGTGCATTTTACACAGCCTCTGTTTTCGTGAGGCCGGGGGAATCAAAACAGTGTCACTCCTGGGAAACAGGAGGACAAGAAATACAATCCGAGTCAAGTTTCTGGCCATAAGGCCTACTGCATTAATTGGCATGACAAATATATTTCACTCTAATTCTGATATGAAAAAATAATATCTCCCGGTGAGTTGGAGACATCCTCCAACTTTCTCTATACACTTGGGTAGCAAGGATTATGTCTCATGCCCCTTTGTCTACTCTGTGATCTTGAGCTAAAGATACAGTGGTTAATGAAAATATCTACATGGATGTTTTTGTTTCTAATATCCTTGTATAGCTACTCAATTCATAAAATTGGCTTTCCTGTTAGAGCAGCAGTTCTCAACCTGGGGGTTGCGACCCCTTTGGGGGTCTCCTGCATATCAGATATTTACATTATGATTCATAACTGCAGCAAAATTATAGTTATGAAGTAGCAATGAAAATAATTTAATGGTTGGGGGTCACCACACCATGAAGAATTTTATTAAAGGGTTGCAGCATTAGGAAGGTTGAGAACTACTGTGTTAGAGGATAACAAAGGTGGAGAACAGGTTCACCTCAAGTTCAAGTTCTCAGTGACTGAGTTCAGGCACCTCAAGTTAACCACCAGTGATTGGTGGTTAACTTTCTGGAGCATTGCCTTGAAAAGAATTCTGCATGCAATGGTTTTATCTGCATGCAATGGTAAAGGGAGTAGAGTACAATGGCATCAATTAATGATGACTGTCATCTGCCAGGAAAGGGAGGTAGAGGCACATGTTTGCCAACATGGCTCTGAGACGTGGGAGAGTTGTCTATCCAGTTATATGCAAAAAAATTCGCTAGCTACTAAAAAGCACTTTTTTTTTCTTTACCAGCCATTGACAAGGCCTATTTTGGAGAACTAAGGCCCATACTTGCAAGTTCATGTCTTATTTCTTTGGGTCTGTCTATGTTGAGTTCTTGTTTATTAATTTAGTAGAAGCTTTGTAGACACTGTAAAAGATGATGAATGCTGAATCAGCAAGTCTTACTCCCCTGGTAAATCGAGCCTTTAATGAATCCAAAATACCCCAGGAACTTGACTGGGTGGAAAATGTTTTCTATATGGATATATGGATACCTGGCAGTCTGTTCCTGATAAGACTTTTTAGATATGAAAGTTTTCCTTTTGAGAAGAATAAAACTGAGACCTTCATTCTGATTATGCTAAGGGTAGGATATCCTTCTTAACCTCTTGCTGTTTCCATCTGTATCTTGGCATAAACCTTTATGGTCATTTCTCTTTCCCAGAGACTCTATCAGGAACATTTCTAAGGCTAAGCTTAACTCGAGCACCAGTGGTAATGATTTGCACAATCACCAAGGCTCCTGAGCTAGCACCTATGGCCCTTTGATTCACAAGAGCAGATTAACTCGCTGGCCCACAGCTGTCTCACACTTTCTGGCGGGCGCACCAGCCGTGCCCAGATGACTAAATGGCTAGCAGCAGAATGTGGTAGGGACTGAGGATTTTGCTAGTTTAATATCAGTTTGCCTGATCTTTCCTATTATTACATCTTACCTTAGGTCCCTTTTATCTTTTTTGGTCACAACGGCCATAGATCAGATGGTGGCCCCAGGTAAAATCCAGCTTGCAGATATGTTTTGTTTGACCCACAGAGTATTGGCTCATACAGCATTTAAAAATTTTAATTGTCAACATTTTAGGACTGATTTGGTGTCAACTTTGTCTGATCTTTTTGACCTTTATTTTTCAGCTCTAAAACTTGAGACATAAAAAATAAAATAAAAGTTAAGACATTTTCCAGCTTCTGCCTTCCAAATCTGAAGCTCAATCCTGATGTTTTCTTTCTGGGGCTTGGTTTTCATCTTTGGCAGAACCTATTCCCACAATTAAAAGTATGAAAATGGTGACATCCATTGTATGTAGCAGTTGGAACTTTGAGCCCCAGGTTGGATGTTAGCGGCATCTCGCCAGGCAGCGTTAGTGTACTGACCCCTGTGAGCAGGACCATAGCTGCAGATGTGACTCTGGCCATGCCAGTTAGTAGGTTCTTCGGACTTTGGAAGCTGAGAGGACCATCTGCTGCCACATTTGTGCTTGGACTTCATTCACTGTTGGAGTTTTGGTCAGTGGTATCCTGTGGCAGAAAATGTTGTTAATGATAATAAATCCTAAATCTGCACAAGTGAATGGGAGGGGATGTAGGAGAAGATAGAGAGAGACGAAATGGCCACCATTTGCATATATATATACATATACACATGTATATATAACTCATGAATGTCACATTAGGCAATTAAGTATTTATATAGTGTGTGTGTGTGCATATATATGCACATTATATATAAGTAATTATAGACTTCATTAAATCCTGACTCTGTAATTAATTGTAGCCCTACCTTCTGAGTTGACAATTGACTTAGAAGTTATCCTTAGGGAAAATCTTTACTTCCTAATGACTCCATGCCCAGCTATACTATTGATTGAGTTCTGACTTTTCACAGAAAATAATAAAATTAGTAGTAATGACTACCACTTATGATGTGCTTATTAAGGGCCAAAAACTACGTCAAGTACTTTAACATGTAGTACTATCATCTCATTTATTTCCTACAATCCTTGTGGTAAGACTTGTTATCTGGCTCGGTGCTGGTTGCACAGTGGTTACGGCACCAGCCACATACACTGAGGGTGGAAGGTTCAAACTTGGCCCGGGCCAGCTAAACAAGTGCAACAACAAAAAAAATAGCCAGATGTTCTGGTGGGCACCTATAGTCCCAGCTACTTGGGAGGCTGAGGCAAGCGAATCGCTTAAGCCCAAGAGTTTGAGGTTGCTGTGAGCTGTGACGCTATGGCACTCTACCAATGGCAACATAGTAAAACTCTCTCTTTCTCCGTCTCTCTCTCTCTCTCACACACACAAAAAAGACTTATTATCTATGTTCTACAGTGGAAGAACCTAGGCTAAGACAAATTAATTACTTTCCCAATGTTGCACAGCTGGTAAGGTTGGAGCAAAGCCCAAACCTTGTCCAGGGGGACCCCAAAGTTTAGAGTCTTAACCACTGCCCTATACTACAATTTGAGTCCAACATCTGATTTGGTATAAATAGGAGCATTTATTAAACATTGATATGTTCAGGAACTCTTTCAGATTTTAAAGGGTATAATGCATACTTTTTGCTCATAAGGCGTTTGAGGTATTTAAAAAAGATAAGATATATGCCTACTCAAAGATAACAAAGTTGTGTGTTTTGAGTAACAAATGAGCGGAGTGGACAGTTTATAGGAGGAAGAAATCATAGCACACCTGATTTGTTGGTTACCTGAGATTGTGTCACAGCACTTCTTAGTCACATCTTACCCTGAGTAGGAATGTCACACAGCAAGATTAGCCTACACGTTGTATCTAGTGGCTGCACCATGCTAGAAGCTGAAAAGAAAAGGCTCATTTTATTACTACCTTTTGTCAAAGGATTAACTTTAGCTGGAGGATAAATATATCCTTGTTTTTTTGCATGTTGCATGCATACGTTGTTGCTCCACACATAGATATACAGTTGAAAATCTTTATTAGCATTTGTAGTAAACACTGCTCCACTCAAGGCACCTTAGTACTTGTTTTTCCACTATTCCATTTTGTCCAACGTCGATACTCTGGAAATGTCCTCCCCCTCCCCCCTGCATCCTTATCTTCTAATATCCTCCATTGACCTGGAGCAGAGCAATGGTGCTGAGTCATCAAACAATGGGCCCGTGAATGATATAGTCCCGTAAGCTGACATGGTGGTGGTATTGGCCTAGATGTATTGAAATTGTCCTATATGTAAACTCACAAGAGATTGACGATACTTTAAAAACAAGAGAAAGGAAGACCATGTGGTAAACGTCTTATTCCTTGACAGAAGGAATAGTGCCAAGAGGCCATCTGGGCACTGCAGGGCACATACCCACACCCCCTCGTCACTTCTGTCCCCTTACTGGAATGCATAGGGTTTGACATTTACAAAAGAACATGTGGAAACGTGTTCTCAGGAAGTTGGCCTGGGACAAGAGGGAAGAGGCAGAGAAGAAAATTCTTCTGTGAGTGGGGACTGTTGTGAACTCTTACATTTATTCTCAGAGTCCTGCCTTAGGACTTGATTACCATAAAGGAGTTTAACGTAAAAAATGCATCATGTAGGATTCGAAGAGTCTCTTTTTCCAGCCAAGGCAAGTGGTTTGGGAAATAGGATAGACAGCTTCATCCGGTGCACGTAACATAAGGATTCTCATTTATCAAATGGTGGGACTGAGTGACCCAACTAGCCAGGGGAGGCCTGGAATGCGTTAGGATGTAGGTCCTGGTGAAGGTGAACCATGTAAAGAGGCTGGTGAGGAGAGGAAGGCACTGGCCTGGGAAACCCGGTGAGCACACACAGGCACTAACACCTGAGTTCATACTGAGGCCTCTAAGGCAACTTCTGCACGGGAGGTATGAGAATCGATTGGAAAGGGACTGTACCTATGGTCAAGGGCTTTATATTTCTAGATGGAGCTGAATGTGGTTTTTGTGCTTGAATGAGAAATGTTTGCCTTGTGTATGGGCATGGGCTATAGGGGAACATAGAAACCGTCACCTTTGACTCATAGCCTTGCCGTGGTTTAGTAGGAGAGATAGAGGGTTAAATCCTGGTTATGCAGTTAATGTGCTGTGTGATCTCGGGCAAGTACCTCCCCCCTCCTCTGAGCCTCATGTCTGTGAAACAGGGCTAATGCCTGTTCATTTTGGATGAGAGCCTGGCACGTGGTAGGCTCCCAGTAGGTGATAACTATTTTGATTATAATTTCCCTCTTGTATCGCTTGCCTTACTCCTGGTATTGCTCCAATGTGTCTCTGCATCAATGATTATGGAGAAGTACAAGTGTATTTGTTCTGAGGGACTTGGCGTCAACTCTGAGGCTCTGTCTTCAGCTCTTTTACTGGCTGGTCTCCTGAGCATGAGTTACAAGTTCAAACAGCTGTCTTTACAAGTGGGGTAGTTGGAACAGCTTGTCACTCTTTGTGACTCTGCTGCTCCACCTCTCAGGCTGTGACACCTTCCCCCATGGGGAGTCACTTCTGCTTTGTCTTTAATTGCTCCTAGTTGAGGCGACTTGTCAGAGAAGGCTGCTTTCTGTCACTCGATGCCACATCTCTTCCTAGTTTAGTCAGTCAGTTGGGGGACATCCATTGACTTGAGAATCTGAGTTTACAGAAAACTCTGTGTCAGATATTAATTTGCCTTATAAAAGGGTCCAGGCCCTGTCACACTTACCTCGGGCATCAGCGCACTTTGGTATGGCCATGGTCTGTGCAGAGTGGGTGGGTAGGTGGGTGCAGAAGCTGAAGATGCCAAGATCCTTGCCCTTCTGTCCCTTTTATCTGGGAAGGAGAACCTCAGTTCAGGGCTCTATTACTTTCTAATAGTGCCCAACACTGCTGGAGATGAAGATATGTTATGTCTTCCTAGCTTTATATGCCAGTGTAGAATTTTCTATTTCCTACCAACTATAGCAGTGGTTCTCAACCTTCCTAATGCTGCAATGTATTTTCATTGTTAAAAAGGGGCTGCAACAGGTTGAGAACCGCTGGGGTATAGCATCCCCTTTGATCTAGACAACAGCTCCAGGGGGAGAGAGGGGACAGTTTGTAGAACAGGTATTAAAGCTCCTACCTTTGGGAATAAATGAAACAGGACTCAGGAGGGTTACCCAACTGTCAGTGGGAATGGTGTGGGCTCTTTTCTCATCATGGTAGCTCCACATAAGTGGTCAGGTCAACTCAGGGCCTATAGAGATAGAGAGCTCACCTTCAAAGAGCCTTCAAGAGAAGTCTGGTTATCTCTGGCCAGTTGCTGGGCCTGGATTCCTCTGCCCATTTCCCAAGAAATCTTTATTTTGTTATCTACTTTCTGTCCCAGTCTCACTGTGTACTGCTCTCACAGAAGAGTTTCTCTTCACAGCTGCTGTATCCCTTTGAAAACACTTTTTTCCCTTCTTTCTTTCCTTCTGTCCTCAGCCTCCTGTAGGGATATCTGAGCTCTCTTTCTATTTATTGTTCAGTGGAGCCAAGCATCTGTCTGTCCCTTTGGGATG
Organism: Otolemur garnettii; assembly: GCF_000181295.1. Classification (NCBI taxonomy): domain Eukaryota; kingdom Metazoa; phylum Chordata; class Mammalia; order Primates; family Galagidae; genus Otolemur; species Otolemur garnettii. Next base: position 5,274,973 of record NW_003852415.1, read on the forward strand.
AACCATTGTTAAACATTAATAATTAACCTTTGCCAAGAGCTCTAGTCGTAGCATTTAACCCAAATGCAGGAAAAGCCAAAGTTTAGGTAGGCATCAGGATCTCACAGCTGAGGCATAAGAATGGGGCTTATAAAGGAGAAGCTGTCAGTCATTAAACTTTTATGATTCCTTTTCATGTTCAGTCACTTGAATGACTGCCTAGGGACGCTGCAGTATTTCCCTGTGCACAAGGTCAGTCCAGAGCAAACAAGAAATTCAGCCTTTGAATTGTGAAGTTGAGCATGCATGATCTTCCATGTGAGGTTAAAGATGATCTTCACCAGGGCTGAAAGTGGGGCCTGGTTCTGAGTGTCTACGGATTCCAGTCCTGCTCTGCCATTTATATCCACCATGCTCCTTAACTACTCTGCCTGTTGGTTTCCCCATCTGTAAAATGAGGGGGTGATTACAGGCATCTCAAACGGATGTCATCAGGTCAAGGGACAGTTGGTGTAAAATTCTTAGTAAGAAGCCTGGTAGTAAGTGCTCAATGAATGTTAGTATTATTTTCAATGTTCTTGAACGTAGGTAAGTCTATGGTCAAGGTGACATAATAGGTAAGGTATTTTAATATTTCATTATAGTTATCCATTACTCTTCTAATGCCTATTAGAAGGAAAATGACCCTGCTTGATTCTTTCTTGGTGATGGGGAGAGATGGAAAATAGTTCTGTAGTTGGATGTTAGGGATTAAATAATATATTCTGGAATGACCCATCCAATCTAACTTTCTCTCACAGAGCTAAAAAAAATGAGACTTATTTTGGCACTTAAGCCTTGTTTTTTGATTGAAAATGGAGCTAATAATACAAACTTCTAAGGGCTATGGAGGGGAAAATATGAGATTAACAGTAAGCACAACCACCCCCCAAATGGCTGAGACTTTCCTGCCTATAGTAAGTGGCATTTCTAAGTGTTTTACATATATTAAATCATTTTATCCTTACAAAATAGTTCACTCCTACATTCCCATTTCCAGAGAAGGAAACAGACCCAGAGAGGTTACTTTGTCAAGATCACACGGCTTAGAAGTAGTAGATGTAGAGAATCCCAATCTAAATCTGGTTCCTAACTGAAAGTTTGCATTAAATAATGTAAAGAGAAACAGCAAAGTGGTTGGTAGGGTAATACCCAAATCTTAGTCCCTTGCCCTTGCATTTTTTCTATTGTTGCAGTATGGAGATGACATTACCCAGAGAACAGAGTACCGGTCACCTTCCCAGAGCATTATATCAAAATTCACTTCTGATAAGAGTAAATTTTTTTTAATTCTAATTTTGGAGAACAAGAATAATTCTTGCTTTTATATGGATTACACCTGGTTTAGAAAGCCATAATTGATTTTTTTAATCGGCATCTTCACCTTCTCCATCACTCACCACCCCCCCACCCCCACTCTACAGGACAATGGCCATGGCTGTGCAGAGTATATGGTACCTTAGGTGGGGCACAGACACAGGAAACCCTGCTGTACCCTCTTACAAGGCAAATTGTCATCTGGCATAATGTCCTTTGTAAAAGCAGACTCTCATCTAAATAAATGTCCCCAACTGACTGACTAAAGTAGGGTTTCATGTCTCATTCTAGCACTATACAGAGGGCACATGCAATGTGTAAAAAACACAGACTCCTGTCCCCACTGACTCTTAACTCTTGATCATTTTGGGCCAGGCATGGTGGCTCACACCTGTAATCCCAGCACTCTGGGAGGCCAAGGTGGGTGGATTGCTTAAACTCAGGAATTCAAGACCAGCCTGAGCAAGAGCAAGACCTCGTCTCTAAAAATAGCCAGGCATTGTGGCAGTTGCCTGTAGGCCCAGTTGCTTGGGAAGCTGAGGCAAGAAAATGACTTGGGCCCAAGAGTTTGAGGTTGCTGTAAGCTGTGATGCCATGAGACTCTGTTTCAAAACAAACAAACAAACAAACAAACAAACAAACAAAAAATCCTTTTTTAAAATAATAGATCCACATGGCTTAAAAAAAAAATCAAACAATACCAGAAAGTACTGTGAAAAATAAGTCTCCCTTCACTCCTAAATACTAATCTCACAAATCTACTCCCCAGTAAAAGTTTCATAGTTCAAAAAAAGTTTTATGCTTATAGGAGCATATGTATACATAAAACCTCCTCACCCTCCTCCATATATTTTTACACGATGATAGCATAAGGCACATTCTGCCCTGTTTCTACTAATTTCTCTTAATGATATGACTTGGAGAACTTCTACATCAAAACCAAAAGCAATTCCTCATTTGTGAGGGCTGTATCATATTCCATTACAAAGATGTGTCCTCTGTTATTGATGGTCATTTAGGTTTTTTCTGATCTTTTACTAAGGATGATTCAGTAAATATTTTAGTATGAAATTTTTACATCAGTGCAACTCAATCTCAATTTTGACATGCAAGCTCATATTATATAACTTTCTGACAACACAAGAAATTGGCCAGAAGAAAGCCAAAAGACATACCATGGAGAGATAGAGGCTTATTCAGCGCATATGTGCATACCAGACATGTCTTCAGATGCTTTTCTGAATCCTGTGTCTCATGTTCTTTCAGACTATTATTCCTGAAGCCTCTTCTTGGATCACTTTTCAGGGTGCCCAGTGAGTGATGGATGGATACTATTTGCAAGATTGATTCATATGGTCCTTTTGTTTGGCTTTTGACAGGTTGTTTATAAGAATAATGACATCCGTCTGGAGCTGTCTCGCCTGGCCCGGATTGGGGACACCAAGATGAAAATCTACGGCGAAGTTGTGTTCAAGTGTGAGAACGTGGCCACGCTGGACCCCATCAACTTCGAGACCCCAGAGGCTTACATCAGCCTGCCCAAGTGGAACACAAAGCGGATGGGCTCCATCTCCTTCGACTTCCGCACCACTGAGCCCAATGGCCTGATCCTCTTCACTCACGGCAAACCCCAGGAGAGGAAGGATGCGCGGAGCCAAAAGAACACAAAAGTTGACTTCTTTGCCGTGGAGCTCCTAGACGGCAACCTGTACTTGCTCCTTGACATGGGGTCCGGCACAATCAAAGTGAAAGCCACTCAGAAGAAAGCCAATGACGGGGAATGGTACCATGTGGACATTCAGCGAGATGGCAGATCAGGTAGGCAGAGGGTGTGGGACTGAGACCAGAGGAAAACTGTCGTGTCTGGGTTTGTTTCCTGGCTTTATAATTTTAATTTTGGCACTTGCATGTTTGTTGATTCTTTTGGCTGTTCTTTTTAATGGTTGTTGTTAAATTGTGTTTCTGAACAAGACACATGTCTCCTAGATGGCCCACATCCCCTACTCATCTCTCATGTCACTCACTTGCACACCTGTCTCAATAATAATTGAGACATCCAGGCATCTAAGGCATCTAAGGACAGTTTTACAAGTAGCATTTCCACTGCTACCAAAGCAACTGTCGTGTCACTGGTGTGATGCCCCTCCCCCCACTCTACCCCTGCTTAATTCTTCTTCTCATCACCATGGAAACCAATGGTGACATCACAGAGGCTGCATTAGGTGATTAGTCTGTAGGATAAGCCTCGCCATGTGAGAGCTTAATGCAACAATACACCCTTCAATAACTGACAAGAGCCATGTTGCACGGAGAAATTATGACAAGAAAGGAAAAGGCAAATTGATTTTTCCTGAAGTCGTGTTCAATTTAAAGGCTTCCTTTGGTGTGAAAGCCTATATTTCACTCTTTGCTCAGACCTCACTAACTCTCCCTTCCTCTTCATAACCTTTTACATTTGGTTTGAATGGCTTAGTTTGTTTCTGCAGCCCAGGATCAAACAAGCTCGCCCTAGGCAGTACATAGCCACTTTGGAATAGTAACTGAGAGGGGGAGGGGCACAAAGAGAGAGTCTGGGCTTGTTGAATGCCTGGACAGTCTGCCTGGCTTTCTGTGGACCGTGTGGTAATGAAGGTCGCATTCTGAGCTATCAGAAAGGGCATTTCCCCAAAAGCACTAATTAAAAGAACATTTGAATTTTAGACTCATCTCCTGATTCTCCAGTGAGCGAGGATATACTCAAGAAGGGTCTTGGCTACACGTCCTCTATTTGTAGCGATTCACGTTCCTGGTGAACATAGGAACGTCTTCATTTGGGTATTTTCTTTTTATGCTCATTTGGCCAGTCAGGAAAAGCAATAGGTTACCCCAAAAGGCTGAAGCCAAGAATGGCTGAGATTTGTGGGATGGCTTTTTTGCATAATTCCAGAACTAGAGGGATGACAGAGATGAGCAACATTGCCTTTAGGAAGGGCTGGATGGGTTCTGTGTCAAGGCCAGATGGGCTGCAGATTGCAGCCCTGGGTGTTTGATTGCCCAGTAGGAATCTTTATTGATTGTCTGAAATCTGATCAGAACCAAAGGGGCTTCCAATTTTATGAGCAAGAGTGAACAGTTTGTGCTTTTTTAACAGAAGAACACACATACAAAAGCAATTTCTCTTGAAGCTCAATCCTTCTCTTTCTCTGCGTGTGTGTGTGTGTGTGTGTGTGTGTGTTTATCAGTAAAAGGTCATTGGAACACTTTTGTTTTTTAAGACCATGTGTTTGGGGTCTCTGGAGTTGGGTCATGGTTGAAGTGTTTTGCATCTAACTAACCTAGACCTGGACACACATTAAAAGTTACCTGTGTAATATGCAGGCTAGAACACAAAACATTGCAATATGTTTATTTATGCTGATTCTAAATACTAAGTGCTTTTTCAAGTAGGGTAGTTATTCTGTTGTTGTTGTTAGAACCCTCCATGGATCTATTTTCAACAAATATGTTTGATTTCAGAAGCTATAGCATTGACCAATTCTTTGAAGTACTGATGAATTTGATCAAAAATTCACTATAAAATTCTACTGAGTAAACAAATACTTGTCCCGTGAAAGTAGTAAGACTTAAAATTTTAATACAATCTGTTCAACATTCATCTCTTCATGAGGATATTTCCTGGTATATTATTTTTAGTTATAAACCCATACTAAAATGGATCATCATAAAAACAAGTATATCTGTGTGTAGCATTCCCTCTCTGATCATCCTGGGGAAAAGTTATAACTGAGAACTGACCTAAAATAAAACTTCCATGATCGGGATCACCCCCCAGTTGGGGAAATGAGGCTTAAAACTTGATAAATGCATTTGAAACGGCTGTGGTCACACATTCAGAGGACAGATTTTCCTCTAGAATTTCAATTGGTCTTAGTATTCTCCTGACTTGGCAATAGATGTTCCTTCCTCCCTTAACTGGGTGATCACGTTAGCCCTGTGGACACAGGGAGGGTAAAGAAACCAAACTTTGCAAGACAGAAGATGGTAAGAGACAAAGACTTCAACTTGCTCATTTGTAAAATAGAAAATAACTCCCTCACAAGACTGCCTTGAGGTTCAAGTCCCAAAATGCACATAAAATAGTTAAAATGGTGGCCAGGAAACTATTGGTGCTATATTGGTTTTTGAAAGATTAAAAAACAAAATGACAAAGCATATTTCTCTATGAGAAAACGTTTGAAGAGAGTAGGGGAAGCAGATTGTGAGCTTAAACACCCCTCCCCCACCAAGCCCCTCAATATCCTTTCTCCTCTTCAGCTCTCAGGCTGCCTTTGTCATTCAGAGTCTGTGCCACATCTTGACCTCAGTTGCTCTCCTCAGCCCTCCAGGTTATATACCTTCCATAGCCGAGGGAGCTGAGACTCAGAAGTCAAGACTGGCTAACAGATGGCACAACCCAGTTTTCTTGGCACCAATAAAGCACTTTAAGAATAATAAACATATACATTTAAAATTTCTGGCAGGATGTTTATATATCACTTAGTCCATTTCCTTAATTTTATAGTTCCAGAAATTGAGCTGTAAAGTAATTCAGAGACTGGCCGAGGGTCAGAAACCATTTAGAACTAGCATCCCTGTACCCAAGTCGCCAGGTCAGCCTCTGGGTCTATAATCTCATTTGATGCCCTTAATCCCACTTCTGCCTGGGTCTGTCTTTTTCTCTGACTTTATCTCCTGGTCACTCACTCTTAACCCCTTCACTCTAAGCCACGCTTCTTCCTACCGCAGGGCCTTTGCAGGTGACATTAACTGTCAGCCACCTACAGAAGCCTTCACTGACCATACACTTCAAAGCAGAAGCTATGAATGATTGCCATATCACCCATTTTATTCTCTCCATCACCTGTCTTGGCTAATTTCTCCTGTGTACTGGCTTGTTTATTTTCTGCCCCTCTGTATGGGATCTTCAGCTCTGACAGGAGGGATATGGCTATGATGTCCATCTCTGTGCCTAGAACTATACCTGAGTCAGAGCACATGTTCAAGCATATTTATTAAAGGAACAAATAAACTTGTTTTAATTAAAATGTATCAAAGGGAATGCTCAGAATACTCTCTGGAAGATACAGTAGTGGTTGCCCAGTCTAGAGGGCACCAATGCGTGGAGGGAGAAACAGAAGAGAACGTTCTATCCTTTGGGAGAAGAAAACTCAAGTGAACACTCATGAAACTCTTTCTGCCCCCATGCATTGTTGGAAGAACTTATATGTAAAGTTAACTCATTTAATCATAACACCAACCTGTGAGGTGGAGGTAATTACATTCCCATTTTACAGATGGGAAAACTGAGAATCGGAAAGGTGATGTCACTTCTGCAAAGTCATACAGCTGGTACAAGTTAGAGTTGGGATTTAAACACGGGTGGGAACTGCGCCGCTCTCAACCTGCGGGTTTGCTACCTCTGGGTCAAAGCTGTTAGGCTGAGAAACGGTACAGTGGGCGATGGGTCTCTGGGACGTTTCGGGGTCTTTCTAAGGGCCGAGTTGTCTTAGCTGGCAGGGATTGGAATGAAATGGCCTGTGTTGTCCTTTCTCCCAGCTTGCAGCATTTTATTCCCTTGCTGGTAGTATTCTCTCCCAGTCCGGTCGCACCAGTCTCAGAAGTTACCTGCCGAGCCCCTTTGATTTGACTGATCAACTGATTGGCCTCACCTGAGACTTTGTAGCTCACTCTGCTCTCCCGCCGCAGGTACCATCTCGGTGAACAGCAGACGCACGCCGTTCACCGCCAGCGGGGAGAGCGAGATCCTGGACCTGGAAGGGGACATGTACCTGGGCGGGCTGCCCGAGAACCGCGCGGGCCTCATCCTCCCCACCGAGCTGTGGACCGCCATGCTCAACTACGGCTACGTGGGCTGCATCCGCGACCTGTTCATCGACGGGCGCAGCAAGAACATCCGGCAGCTGGCGGAGATGCAGAACGCAGCGGGTGTCAAGTCCTCGTGCTCGCGGATGAGTGCCAAGCAGTGCGACAGCTACCCCTGCAGGAACAACGCAGTGTGCAAGGACGGCTGGAACCGCTTCATCTGCGACTGCACCGGCACCGGCTACTGGGGGAGGACCTGCGAAAGGGGTGAGTCGCCCTCGGGGCGGGTCGGAGTGGGGGGAGGTTCCGGCTGTGTTCCGTACAGCCCACGCCTTTCTGCCTACCTGAGCTTGCTTTCCTCCAAAGAAGAATTTGGGGGGTTTACTGAGATAGAGTCTCACTCTGTTGCCCGGGCTAGAGTGCTGTGATGTCAGCCTAGCTCTCAGCAGCCTCAGACTCCTGGGTTCATGTGATCCTCCTGCCTCAGCCTCCTGAGTAGCTGGGACCACAGACTCCTGCCATAAAACCCCGCCATTTCTTACTATTTTTAGTGGAGACAGAGTCTCGCTCTTGCTCAGGTTGGTCTCCAACTCCTGAGCTCAAGCTATGCTCCTGCCTCAGCCTCCCTGAGTCCTAGAATTACAGGCCTGAGTCACAGATCCCGGCCAAAATTACACTTTCTAGTTCTGAATGATGGATTTGTTTGGTAGGATTGGGGTGCAGAAATATTAGCATAAATATCACCATGGTGATGATACCCGTTTGATTAAGTATTTTTGATTTAGAGTGGGCAAATGATTCTTTTTGGGGATTCCACGAGGGCTAACCAACTAACTGGCTGTTCATTTATTCATTCAGCTCTTACTTCTTTAATGCTTTCTACGTGCTTACTTCTGAGTTGGACTTAGAAATACAGTATGGGAAAAGATAGATCCATCCCAGTCCTTATGGGGACTGCTGCTTAGTGGAATAGTTAGCTATTAAGTCATTAATTACAAACATGGTGAGTTTTATGAGAGGCAGTATGATGTATTGGTTAAGGACATGAACCCTGGGGCCAGACTGGATGAGAAATCTGGCCCTCATGGAGTGGTTTGAACTTCACCAAGGCAATCAATATTTTTGAGGCTTGGTTTCCACATTTGTAAAATGGAGATAATCATTGAGTTAATAGGGTCCTGACATGTGGTGAGCATTTAATACATATTAGTGATTATCATGATCACGATTATTGTCATCAGCATCACTGAAAAGAAAGCACAGAGAAATTTGGGATGCCCTTTCAAGGAGACCCAAGGTACTGTAGGGGTTCATATAAAGCTTTTGCAAAGATGAAATATGTGAACTAAGACTTGAATTAAGAGCAGGAGTTAGCTTGGCAAAGAAGTTGGGGGAAGGATTGCTGCCAGGACAGAAAAGGACGGCATGTGCCAAGGGACAAATGTGAGAGACCGGGCACAACCGAGGAGCTGAACAAAGTCCAGAATGGGCTGGAAGCTTTGTTCCTTTCTGAAAAAAAAGTTCAGGATGGAATTGGGGGTGGGAGAGGAAGGGTATGAGATGTGGCTGAAGAGGTGGGGGCTGACCCTTGAGAACAGGCCAGAATGCTGGGAGAGCCCTTTTCCTTTACTACTTTAGCATCCTCCTTTTGGACTGATTTATAGTTTGGGCAAAGGGCAGAGATAAAGGTAATAAAAAGGTTAATATCAAGTCAAGGAGACTCCAGCCCATAAGCTATAACCAGATTGCAGCTTGGTCTGGTTTTTCATGTTCCTGGCCCACAGACTTAAGCTGGGTTAAGTCAGCCTCTGGGTTGTCAGCCTCAGTTTTTTTATGGAAGGAAAGTGCATATAGTTACCAAGATTTTGCTGAGGGAATAGCTCTACGGTGTTGAGGATATTGCATCTGTAGTAGATATAGTTCAGCCCTCGAGAGGCTTATTTATTCAGGCGAGAAGTCAAGACATCTACACAAGAAGGCCTAATGAAATGATTCAAGGCAGCAGTGTGGGTTCTGCTGGTGAACCAGAGCAGGAGAATGTGAAGATTCAGAGAAGGGAAGTATGTCTTGAGGAGAGACCCAAAGGGCCTTATGCCTAAAGACCACCTGTGATCAGAAATTATTTAACTATCAGAATCCTGGTGATAGGACCAGAACTCAGGACCAGCTCTGGAATCGGGGCTGTGTGACCAGTGAGAAGGTATAATATTTCCAAGGTCAGGTTTTGTGAGGTCAACTATGTTACTAGTTAAGGTGTATTTCAAGAAAACTACAAATCTTTCTTATAGTCAGACCAAAAACAGAGCTCAGGACATTGGGACAAAGGAGAAAAAGAGAGATTTCCTGGAGTGGATGGAATTTAAATTCAGATTCACTGAATTTTAAAAGCAGCAACTCCAGCACATGAGCTAAGAGGAGGAAGTAACCATTTGGAACAGAAATAAGCCACGTGGGTCTGGTTAGCCTGTCAGGTGTCTGAGCTCTCTCCAAATTTCTCTGTGGTGTAGTCTACCCTGGTGCTTGTTGGGGGAAACAGAAAGATCCTTCTGCCTCTGACATGCATGAGACAGGTTTGGTATAAGCCAAGGTGTTGTGGGTCTTTCGCTATCTGCACAGGCAGTGTAAGAACCAAAGGTCACCTTGGACATCTCACTTCTTCCTTTTGGGTCTCTTCTTAACTCAAGGGCCTTGTGGTTGCTGGAGGCAGCAGCAGTGCAAGGTGTCACTGAGCTTACCTATTCCAAGGACAAACCCATGGGAGTTGGTCCAAAATTTGCCAAGTGCAATGAAAGTCACTGCATCTTTTACATTGTCACTTCTGACTAGTCATTTAAGGGCAGCTGATTGGGGATATATGAGGGACAATTATTCTTGGTACAGTGCAGCTTCGAGTCATCCATTCTGGCCAAATGAGAAAGAGCTTAGCAAATGGGAGACATTTGATCTATATATCGTTCAAATCCCAGACGGTGCCACTGATTATTTTGTTCCCCCACTAATTGTTTTTTGCCCCTGTATTGTTCCTGACACCATGTTCAGAATGAATCAGTGGAGTGTGAAAATAATAGGACTCCACTCCGCTAGCATAGAAAATAGAGCTTCCCAAAGACATTGTTTTTCTTTATTGAAACTGATTCCTCAGTGGAGAGACTCTTGAGTATTTTTTCTTAATCTTTCCTGCCTACAACAAACATTGGTTGAAGCCCTTCTGTGATTCAAGCACTATGTTTGATCCTGGAAATGAAAAAATAAAATAACAACAAAAATCAGATACAGCTCCTACTTTTGATCGAGGGGTGTAGAGTCCTCTCCCAGAAACAGAGAGTGATGTTTAATTGTATGGCAGATGTTATTTTGGGTGTCCTAAGGAGAAAAGTAGAACAAATAGGTGAGAACAGCCACTTCTGTGTAGGGAAGGGATGGTAAACAGAGGATGACCCAAGGCTTCTTGGATTTTCTCGGCCCCTATTTCTAACAAAGTCATTGCCTTTCTCTACTGCTGATCTTCACTATCCACTCTAGGCATTTCTGAAGAGTGATGAGAAAGTGGTGGACATCCTATTCATATGGGGGCATGATCCACTTTGGATGAAGGAATGCTGCCCCATCCGTAATGCCATCAACTTGGTCACTGAATTTACCATGCTCTCTCTGATTTTATCATTCCAGAAGCCTAGAATTTATAATTTGTTTGAGATAGGATAAGCCTAAGACAATTCATAAGGCTATGAGTCCCACTGAGCTCAAAGAAGCTTCCTAAGGGGTGAGTTCCTTGACCTTGCTGGCCCTGGAAAGAGCCACTTGTTTGTACAAAATGTAGAAAACATAAGTGGGATGCTGACAACTGGAATTCAGAGTTGGCCGTGGCCCAGGTCAGATAACTAGATCAAAATAGAGTGAGGACCATGCAAAGTGAATAAGCAGATCTCTCTAAGAGAGGACTCTAAGATCAAAGTTGTTAGCCAAAGACAAGAGAAAAAGGCAAAGGAACTGGGACGTATCTGGGTAGGTAAGAGTGAGATTAACCTGCATGGCTCTCTTATAGTAAGTTTGACTGACTCTTGGTTCTACCCTCATGAGAGTGCCTTTGCCTATGAAGATGAGGAACTCTAAATCTGTCTGACATCTGAACATTATTGTGATAGTTAGATTTTTTCTTAATTCTAAGACAATGTAGATGCCTTTACATATCCCAATTGTTCAGTCCTAGCTATTTTGGTTTTCTGTTCATGGTAATGTAGGAGACATCCCCATGACTGGAAGAGAAAGGGCCTGTTTTAGCTGCTTCATTCTAATCAATTGGCTGAAATGCTTTATTTAATTCTACTGGAAGACCACCTGCCATCCTGTGACAGCCTGTCCGAGAGAGGATGGTCTAGCTTGCCTTTAGTCTATTATAGAGTTCTTCTCTTAAGAAGATATGGTCATTTGGCCTGGGAGGCATCTTCTCCTTGCCAGTGGAGCCAAACAGTTTAGTACAATTGGTGAGAGTGAAGTCTCAGTAAGGCAAGGCCAAGGGCTTATTTGTAGAACATTGAGTTTAAATTTGAGGCCACTGCTGATTCTGTCCTCTTTCCTACATGGTTTTTTCTAAATGTATGCTAGCTTTTATTTGGACAAAATGGGCAAATAAGGCTCAGTACAAGTTCATCCCTATGTTAAGAAAAGTAACCTACAGTGCAGTGTTTGGGGCCTTGTGGCTAATGGCACGAATTTTGGAGTCAGGCAGACCTTGCTTCCTGTGCAGGTTCCGTTACTTACTAGCAAGGTGATGGACAGTGCGTACTTAATTCTTCTAAATCTCAGTTTGTTTATCCGTGAAATGGAAGTGCTACACCTACTGGGACAGGTCCTTTCAGTTGCAAGCTACAGAATCGACTATGGCTAACAGAGCCAACCAAGTGAATTTACTGGATGCTTATTGAGCAAATGAAGAGCTCACTAACTATGTCTTAGAAGGAGAAGCAGAGCAGCTCTGGGAAACCCTGGGCACCATGATAGAGGTTCCCTGACCTCCAGGTTCTGGATTTTTCTATTCAGAGTTTGCATTTTCCAGAAGGAGAACCAATGTTTTCAATTTGATTCATCTTTCTGTCCCTCTACCATTTGGTTCTGTCTAGGTGAGCAGAGTTCCTGAGAATTTGGGAGATTCCCCCACATGTCCATAGTGAGGTGATTCCTTGACAGGGGATGTATTTGTGAGCCAAAATCATCCTACCCACTTCCTGTGGTTGTTAAAAACTAGAAGGAAAAAATGTTTTAAATTGTTAAACATAGTGGCTGGAAGCTGGCATATGGTATGCATGGTAATAGACTCTTGTTCATGGTACTTTTGAGGAGAGTGGGTCATGATCTAATAAGGAAAATCCAGTTGTTACCATACCCTATTCCCACTGGGACAGTGTCCTGCAGGGTACCAAGCCTTTTCCCTCTTCAGCTCTGTCTTGTTCACTCCAGAGCAAGTATTTGAGGTAAATCAGGCACCTTCCAAGAGGTCAGATGGAGGTTGACTTTTCTTTTTTTCTTTTTTTCTTTTTTTTTTTGAGACAGAGCCTCAAGCTATCCCCCTGGGTAGAGTGCCATGGCATCACAGCTCACAGCAACCTCCAATTCCTGGGCTCAAGTGAGTCTCCTGCCTCCGCCTCCCAAGTAGCTGGGACTACAGGGGCCCGCCACAATACCTGGCCATTTTTTTGGTTGCAGCCATCATTGTTGTTTGGCGGGCCCGGGCTGGGGATTCGAACCTGCCACCTTAGGTGTATGTGGCTGGTGCCTTAGCTGCTTGAGCCATAGGCGCCGAGCCGAGGTTGACTTTTCAAGTTCTTCTTTGGAAGGAGGTGAAACATCTGCGCCTCCTGGGAGGTGTCTATGCAGTGGAACAGCTTGGATCCTTTTCCAGGATTTTAAAAAAATTCCAAATTCTCCCCTGTGTTCAAATGCTTTACTGCCTGAGGTCTAGGGAATCAGCTGAATCACTAGCACTGGAGGCCACAGCAAATGTGTAGACTACTAGGCTGCCTTTAGGGCATTCAGTCTTAGTAATTGGAAAAAAAAATAACACTGTATAAGAATTACATGTATATTAAAAAAAAATTAGCACAGAAAAATAGCAAGAATTAAGAAAAAAAACCCACTTCACAAACATGAAAATTATTACCTTTTTGCTATGGTTTTTTAGTCTTTACCCAGTTATGTACAAGGTATTGTTTTCTTGTGTTTAGCTAATTAGCATGCCACATGTAAAATTGTGTGTCCTGTTCCCCCCATATCATACTGCAATCTGTAATTCCTCTTCCTGTTTATGTATTCTCCATGTGCACATATGATCTTACTGAATGATTCCCTTCGTGCTCTTTCATGGGTAAGGGCAGGGTACTTCGGCCGTAAGTCCACATCACATCTTGTTGCAGATGCCCGGTCCCATGGAGCTTCATATTTTTTTAATCCTATTTTTTTTTTTTTTTTTGTCACTCTTGCAGTCCACTGAAAGAAAATATTTCCTGGGGTCATGGAAACTGGATGCTTTAGAGAATATTAATTTGTAGAACCAAGAAAATGCAGTGGAGAGAGTGAATCTGCTCTTCTTGTGGGTCCTCGGGATTCTATTTACCTGATAGGCACACCAGCTGAAAATCAAAAATAATAGGTATTTTAAATTCTCTTAAATGACTCTTGATCCAACAGGGAAAGGCATGCACTCAGGCAGTGGTGGCTCCCTCTTCCCACTGATGGGCCCTCCTTTCAGGCAGTCCCCCTGATTTCTGCTGTGTGTTTCTGAGGTGGCACCACCAGCAGCAGCAGACTCTGCCTAGGGAGGGTAAGACATCCTCATTCTTGCATTGTGTCATTTGGATGCCACACAGAAATTATGACATCAGATACATGGATGTTACCTGTACCTAATCTTTGTTTTTTTTTTTTTTTTGAGACAGAGTCTCACTGTGTCACCCTGGGTAGAGTGCCGTGGCATTACAGCTCACAGCAACCTCCAACTCCTGGGCTCAAGCGAGTCTCTTGCCTC
>NW_003852415.1:5289263-5293263 GCF_000181295.1 Otolemur garnettii
CCCGCCACCTTAGGTGTACGTGGCTGGCGCCTTAGCCGGTTGAGCTATAGGCGCCGAGCCCTAATCTTTGTTTTGGTGGCTGAGTAAGGACTTGCAAGCCCTGAGAAGTTAACAAGTTAACATTGCTTTGATTCAGAGCAGCTGTAGAATGGTTAGAACTCATTTCTGACTCCTAATCCATTGTACTTTCCATTCCATTGAGGAATCTATCATTCATATATATGTATATACATAAAACAAATGCTCAATATGTAAACTTTACATATATATATGTCTTAGAATATGAGATAACTGAGGGACAATCAATGCACTAAATATCTTTGTTTCCCCACAGCCCCTAGCACCATGTTTTATGCACATATTAGGTGATTATTAAACACTGAGGGCTCCAGGGCTCTGTCTTGGGTCTCTTCTCCATCCACACGTTTCCCTTGGTGCCCTTACCCACTGCCATTGTATGCAAGGTCTTCTGTATATTAGTGACTCCCAAGTTGAGATCTCTAGCCTGGAACTCTCCTTGGAATCCCAGATTTCTATATCCCCCATTGTCTACTTGGTCTAACCCCATTTTACTATAGAAAAACAGAAATCTTGAGTTCTTCTCGCACACCACATGTGTTCTGCTTGCAGCTTTTCCCATCTCAGTAAACGACACCACCACTGTCCTCAGCCATTTTACTTTTCTCCTGCAGTATTCAGTCTACCTCAGCCAAGCCTGTGCACTCCCCGTCTAGACCCAGCCTGCGTCTGTCTACTTCCTCGCTCTCCACTACCATCATTCTAAGTCGAAGCACACGCACGCAGCTAGATCGCAGGTAGTTTACATAATTAGGAAAAACCTAAAGAAGATTCAAGTTAGATTCTCCAAATTTCTACCTTCTCAGCACAGTCTTGTGTTCAATTGCTTCACTTTAGTGGCATTTGGTCCAGAAAACTATAGGAAAGGAAGCTATGAAGCATACGTGGCATTAATTTCAACATTAACATAAGGATTCCATAAACGAGGAGCTAGCCCTTTTCTGTGTCAGGTTTTGTGAGCTAAGTCATGAGGATGCACATTTATAGAAGTCGTGTTTTCTGTCCTCCATGAGCGCACAGTGTAGTAGACAGGGAAGTAATCTGCAAACTTCCATGTAATCTGCCAAGGACAGAGCTTCAAGGAATAATCACAGGAAAGGAGGCGAGAACAATTAGAAAGCAAGATATGAGCAACATGATATATCGCCCTGTAACTGGCTCTGGATCCACTGAGTTCTTGCTCAGACTAACTCACTGGGCTGGGAACAACAGAAACCTTAGCTTCCAAGGTCAAATATGATAATGATGGTCGCTCTTTCTGATCCCAGTGCTATTAATGAGGGGATCTCCCTCATGTTTGCGCCCCCCTTCCCCACGGATACCCATGTCCTTTATTTAGATATGTGACCTTGAGATAGTTACTAGGATCCTCCGGCCTCCCTTTTCTATATGAATAAAATGAAGCAATAGGGTTTCATGTTCTCTCAGGGCCCTTTCAATGCTAAAGCTGATGCTCAAATGTCATCACTTGGCAGTGTCTTCCCGTATCTCATGAGAGGGGTAAATGTGAGTGAAGGGCAGGACAAGCGTCTGCAGAACTGTCTGGGTGAGGACACTGGGCTTAGTTATATCAGCATTGCAGTCAAGTTTTCACCTCTCGGGTTCATTTATCTGAGGAAATGAATACCTCGGTGTACTGAGTACACTTCAGGCCCATGATGCATGGGTTTTAATTGATGGATTAATGAACAGAACTTTGGGTTTCTTAAGAGCACTAAGAGGCTATCTCCTTTCTGGAGACATTGTTTACATGTCATGGATAATGGCATGTGTCTGATAAAGGGGCTTCCCCAGAAATGCACAATTCATTGACATCCGTCCGAGTGTCTTCATATTGCTTGTCCATATCCCTAGTGACAGCCACCAGATTACTCAGATGCAGCGTCTTCTTTTTTTCTTTTTCAGTTCTGCAACTTTCTCTAGGCACAGGATTACACGATCCCAAGACACTGTGTTAGTCCATGAACCCTTGCTCAGAGTTGTCCCCTCAGGTCAGGGTCTGAGGTAGCCCTGATTACAGCTGCTCCTGTTACTTCAAAGAAGAGTATCAGGGAAGTAGATTCTAGTTATTCTAGATTCTCAAGGCTTTTCCAGGAATCTCAGAAGGACAGCTTCTGAGATCTTTGCAAAATCTACACCTACACCTGCATTCAGCCTGAGAATGTGAGGGTCCGCATTTTGGTGCAGTGTGTGACAGCTGCTTACAAAGCACGACATACCTGCTGCCGGCTGCAGTCCCGCCTAATGCAGGGACTTGATGGCCATTTACATCACCACTCTGTCTCTTTATTACTGTGTTTGCTAAAAGCAGCTTAACTGCCAGCAGACATCTGCCTATTGTAATGCAATAAATTGAGATGCTGCTAAATTATGAGAAACAAGAGCTTTGAAATACAGCACCAGGGGATTGTTCCAAGTTTTTCTAACATCTCTGGGCTCATGTTTCTTTTCACAGATTGATGGCTCCCTCTTCACTACAGTTTGGATTAAGAGGAAAGGAAAATTAAGGGATCTATTTACTGAAAAATTATGTGCCTGTTCTATCTCATGTTCTTAATGTACCCTGGGCCATCTAACCCTCTCAACCACTCTGAGGCCTGCCATATTATTATTATCCTCATGATCTAGGTGAAGAAGTTAAAGATCCAAAGTGCCTGTTGTGTATAATGTGTCAGGGACTTGAGATACAAAGGTGGTCTCCTCCTAGACCTATCATTTTATTCTGGTATCTAAAGAAGGCTGGACACCAGTGCAGGGAGAAACAGCATGGACAGCATCAGTTTGGCCGCCAGTAGAGCTGAGGCTTCTTGGAGGAACAGGGGAAAAAATATCACAGGCAGAAGGAACAGATGTGCAAAAATGACTTCAGTAATCATTAAGTTGTCCATATGGGTGGAATGCAGGCTTGGAGAGAGAGGATAAGGGATTTGATGGGCAGTTTTTGTAGGACATGGCTGCAGGAGTGGCCACCTGTGAAACACCTTGTTTGCTCTGCCATCATGCATGGACTTTTTAATCTTCTAGAAGGCACCCAATTTTTAGCAGTGGGATAACAAGATCAAATCACTCTGGCTGGGGATAGATTAAATAGGGGAGACAGAAGGTTAGCTGATCAGCATACAGTTGTTCAGTTTGCAATTGACATTAATTCAGGAATGAGACATAGGAGCCCTAACTGAGGTAGGGAGAATGGAAGTCAAATTGGGGAGATATTTAATAAACTTATGAGAGGTAAGGTCGGTAGGATTTAGTAACCAATTGTACACAACTAAAGAGTGGGAAAGACTGGATTACAAGAGTCTGGCCTTCGCAGCCTTCTGTTTCTTCCCTGTGCTATTAAGCCATCTTAGACCAGTGGGGGAGAACTAAGGTGACTCTTACGCAGATGCAGCTGGGAGTCAAGCCCACACCTGCTCTGCTCCCCCTCTGAACACGTGCATCCTACCCTCGCACTGTGCCTTGGTTTCCATCTTTACCACTGAGAGTATTGACAGGAGCTATTGAATCGGCTTGTTGGGAGGCTCTGCTATAGAGTCAGTGTGCTCACATAGATAATAAAACCAGCATGCTCCTTTCTGAATCTGAAATTCAGCAATTCAAGAATGAAAAAAAAAATGGTGGCTGCTGTTTTTGTTTCTTCTTGTTCTGTGGACATGATCTAGGTCTAAGTTATATGTTTAAGGCACACGTCAAGGTAAGAGTTTAAAGTGGGGGTGTCAAGCCATCAGGGAATACACCAAAGCATGCTTTCCTCTGTACTTCACATGGTTCAGGTTTGGCACAAGAATGGCTCTAAGAAAATGCCATGAAGGCTGTGTTAACCAGTTTGATGAAAATATTTCAAACTGTATGTAAAACCAGGACATTGTACCCCATGACTGCATTAATGTATACAGCTATGATTAAAAAAAAAAAAAAAAAA
>NW_003852415.1:5293283-5298526 GCF_000181295.1 Otolemur garnettii
GATCCCAGAGTTTGAAGAAGTGTGCCAAAATGGTTTGTTGTGATTGAGAGATTTTAATCAGCCTTTGGCCTATACAGGTATTTGGTGGAAAAGAAAACGATTTGTAGTTTGTCTCTTTCTCTCATAAAAGTGGCCAGATTTGAGATTAAGCCAAATGATTCTTCCCTTAGAGGTAGAAAAATCATATTTTTAATTTCTCCCTATTCTGTTCTCTAATTTGAGCTTTATAGAAATGCCAGCCAATATGGAGGATGGTGTGCGCGTGTGTGTGCATGTGTGTGTGCGTGTGCACACACAGAGAATGCAAGCATATAATTCCCTCTTGCTTCTGAGAAGTTTCTCTGTTTTATCATGGGTGCGGTTTTAATCCAGCCTAGGACTGTTACGTAATTATGAATAGAAGTCACAAACTCAAAACCTAGAACTGGATTGACCCAAAGAAAACCAGGCAGAGTATGAGAGGGCATGGACTTCTCTATCTTGTCAGTAGGATGGTCACTCAGACATTATCTCCCAAGTGTCCAACCCCAATTTTAGAAGAAATCGAGGCTTTTCAGTAGAAAATGAGTGGCCTGAAGCATAGAATATATAATGTTCTAAGGCCCTCAGTTTGGCTTCCCTGTAGCTGGATTTTTTTTTCCTAAGAAATATACATGAGCAGTATCTGTGCATATTTTGTGAAGATGTATGTTTATGTCCTAATGACTAAGAAGTAGAATCACGCCTTTATAGTAAAGACGTTAGGTCAATCTCTAGTTATTTACTGCTATTGAATTTTACTAGAAATGCTAGAAATGGATTCAGAGAGAATAAAGATGTATTCCTTTCTCCTCTCTTTCATCACCCAACCCATCTTACCCCACGAACAACAACCCAACCCAACAGAAAGGACTTTGGAATGGCAAGTGCACCTGGGATGTACAGCTGGAAGCCCTGGCTATGACTAGCTCTTGAAAGGCCCCCTTCTGTGGGCTATTGGACAGCTATTTCCCTGCCAAGTAGCTGCAGTCTTTCTTGCAGAAGATCATTTCATGCTTCTTAGCACGTTTAACCTTTACAGCAAGACATTCTCATCAAAATGACAAACCCCAGCAGAGCCTTCTAAGAGGCCAGTAAATCAGAAGCCTTATGAAATCTGTGGGATTAGCATGCTCCCTCTCTTTATTCCCCCAGGGAAAGAAAGCCCTGTGCCTTTCAGATTTCAATCTTCTCTGCAGGCCTCTTGTCTGAAACTTCCTGCTGTGGCCCACTGGTATTTGAATATTGTTTTCATACCATTGCCTGGGGCCACATACTGGCACCAGCTAGGGCTGGCATATCCTTTATCTCCATCAGCAAGGTTGTAAAGAAAATATGAGTGTTCTGATATCTATTTAGTTGAATTCTCCCTGCCCCTGAAGACATCATTTCTGAGTCTGAAGATAGTGACTGATTCTTAATGTCACCATTCCTGTGGTAGGAGGCTGTCACTCGGAGTGGTCTTGTCTCCAGCTGGTTGTTTCTGCTCTTCTTATCCCTTTGTTCAGTCTGTGATGAATCTTTCAAAAGCACCCTGGCATCTTCAGTCACTGGAAGATGGAGCCTCCTTCCGTGACCACAAAGTCAAGGCTGTGTTTTGAGTAGAGGTGGAAAGAAAAAAGATTGATGAGTAACAGTCCTGTTAGCTGTATAGGTGATAAAAACAATTTATTAGAGGTTCAAGGGGTGATGCTTTAATCAGACTTTATACATTCATATTTACAAGTTGGAAAGGACCTCTGAAGGTTTTTTTTTGTTTTGTTTTTAGTCTAACTCAATATCTGAGGCTTACATATCCTTTTGACAAAATCCATACATTTCCATGTCGATTCTATGGGAACGCTTACTCTCTTTCCATATATTGTACTAAATGCTTAGCCGCACTTGGCTTAGTTAATCATTGCAGTAACTGTATAAATAGGTGTTATTTTCATTCTTAATGTATATCTCAGGAATTGGGATCAAGGGTAGGTTAAGTAGCTTGCCTAAAGTCACTCAGTTGGAAGTATGGTTGAGGTGATCTGGGTCTTCCATTCCTGAGACCTTTTAGGGGGAGGGGCATTCAGTAGACTACTGCTCCCAGTGATAAGGGAGATCAACTCTTCATGAAGTAGCCATTGAATGTCTGGATCGTACAGAGAAAATAGTCTAAAATCACTCTTTTAGCTTTAACTGAAGTCTATATTCTTCTGATACCTTTTTTTCGGTCTTGGTTCAGGCATTGGGAGCCATAAAGGATTTGTTCACTCAATAAACATTTACTAGGTACTTACCCAGCCATGAATACTGGGCATCTTCAGAACAGATTAAGCTTAAGACTTCTTCTATAACAGGCCTTTCCAGTTATTTAAATACAACTATCTTTTTTCCACTATAATATCAGTCACTCTCAGGATAAATATCGCTAATTTCTTCAAACAGTCCTCAGCCATTGTTTTGAGTTCCTCTATAATCCAGCAATGACTGAAGGAGGTGGGAGTAGGTGGGAGAGGGCTGTGCATTCACTGAGTGATGGGATGGGTTCCAGGACAGGGTCTGAGCAGGCCATGCCTGGCCAAGCAGCAGGTGTGCATTACTATTGCAATAATTCATATGCATATCAGATATGATACATGAGTTTTGA
This sequence comes from Otolemur garnettii, assembly GCF_000181295.1. Lineage (NCBI taxonomy): Eukaryota > Metazoa > Chordata > Mammalia > Primates > Galagidae > Otolemur > Otolemur garnettii. The sequence goes on from NW_003852415.1 coordinate 5,295,925, forward strand.
CAATTATGTTCATGCCCTCACCCTAGAAAAAAGTGCTATATATATCATTGCTGAGTATCACCCTGGGCACCTTCAAAGTCCTCCCCTTGGAAAGCTATGTGCTGATGCCAGCGCCTAGTCTACCCTTTAAAGTAATTTTGGAACTCTTTTTCTAGAATGGCCATCAGAGCCGTTATTGTACGAGATCTGACAATTAAGTTGGTGAACTCATCCTAGAAAAAGTGCTACATACCTTCCTGCTGAATATCTCTTTGATTACCAAATGGCCAAGGAGGTCACTGTGCAGGTGACCAGAGGGATATTCAGCACTGAGGTATGTAGCACTTTTTCTAGAATGAGTTCCCAAACCTGTCAGGCATTTTGTACACCTACATGGACCATGGGTTTGTGTGGCTAGTAAAGTTCACTGGTACATTTCTGGATGTAGGGGGGTGAGTGATTTTGTTAGTTTCATATCCTGAGATTATACCCTGGGCCCACAATAGGTAGCATCACATTTCCTGCCTGGTCTTTTTCTCAAAATAGTCCCCAGATTAAATGAGGTTAGACTGCATATTATTTATTTGTTTGTTTGTTTGTTTGTGTTAAGATAGTCTCACTTTGTGACCCTTATAGAGTGCCATGGCATCACAGCTCTCAACAACCTCAAACTCTTGGGCTCAAGAGATTCTCTTATCTCAGCCTCTCAAATAGTTGGGATTACTGGTGCCCACCACAAAAGGCAGCTATTTTTTAAAGACAGGGTTTTGCACTTGCTCAGGCTGATCTCGAACCTGTGAACTCAGGCAATCTCTCCACCTCAGCCTCCCAGAGTGCTAGGATTTAAATCACATATTTTAAAAGCAAAACTAAATTTATTTTTGTCCATAGGAACATCTCGGGTATTACTGAATAAAGAAATCATAATTTTGCCAAATATCAGTTGATAAAGGATCACGGAGTGCTAGAGTTGATCAGGGCCTTAAAAACTCATCTTTTCCAGTGCTGATAATTTTGTAAAGAACGAAGGATTCACCATGCCTCTCTATATATAACTTGCCTAAAGCCACACAGGTAGTAAGTAGCCATGGTGGGATACAGCAATGTCAAAGGTAGTTTTCTTGCTTGGTGCCTTTGGGCCGGTCTTTATGCATAGCTGTAGTACAGTGCTCCTGCAGTGCAGCTTAGAATCTTTCTGCGCAAGCTCACTGGGTCCTTGTGATTTTTTTTTTTTTTTTTACATGTAATAGTCCCTTTATTTATTGCAAATAAGCTAGGCAATTAATTCACAGTTAGCAACTTATGGCCTGGAAAATCTCATTACCCAAACTTTACATTATCAACACATCTGTTTAAAAAGAGATACTTAAAGACGTAGTCTTAATATGCAGATTCCTGATCATCTCCCCCAAGGAAGGGAACACTGAAAGGCAACCTGGGAGGGAGTATAGGATTGTGCTGAGGCCGTGAAAGCCACTGAAATTCACACCTAAAGGAATAGAAAAAGGGAGTTCACATTTATTGAACATCTACGTGCCCTGGGCATAATTTGGTTCTTAGGAGGCACCAGCTTTAGATTCAGACAGAAATGGATTTGAATCCCAATTCCACCACTCATTATTATGTGATCTTGGATGTGTTTTTAACTGTTCTGTGTCTCAATATTCTGATCTATAAAAGAAGTCTTTTTAGGGTAGTAATGAGGCTTAAATAAGATGATTGTGTAAAAATCTTGGCACAATGCCTGTCATTTTCTAAGCGTTCAATACATGGAGGAGTATAATTCTTTCTCATTTACTTTTTACAGTAAGCTTACGAAGTCTGTGGTATCATTCAAATTTCTTTGAGATAATTAAAGTGAGGCTTAAAAAGATGAAATAAATTTCATGTTAGCAAATACTGGAGGTGAGAATTTTTAATTCAGCCTATCAGATTTTTTTGTTGTTGTTATACTTTGCCATTCATTTAAAAAGTGGGACCAGACACTCTGAGAGGGAGAGAGAACTTTGTAAAATAGAGATGGTCTGTTTTGTTTATCTTCCAATCCTGTCCAGTGTCTGCTACAGGATTTTCAGGGAATGAACATGAGGAATGAAGCAGAGGAAGCTGACCATTTGGTGAAAACTCAGGATTGAGGAAGGAATCAGGGTTTCCACTTCTCTTGCCCACACTCTTGGTTCCTAAGTAGAAAAGAACTCTAAAGTTTTATGAGGCTGGTCCCAAAAAGCATGAAATGGGTACAGCTCAAGATTGGAAAGACAAATTTTGCCCTTTATGAATTTATCCAGGGCTGCAACATAACCCAATCTCACACCTACACCCATACCCACGTACACACAAACGCACGTAGGTAGGCTACACGCACAGGGGTTCTTAGACACAAACTGCAGCTGTAAACCTGGATCTCTGGAGGTTTTGCTTTGCTTGTCTCCTCCACTGGACTGAGAGCCATCAAGCTTGTATCCCCAGGGCTAAGAAAAGAAGTTCCTTCACTAACTGTATGTGTGTGTGTGTGGGGGGGAAGATGAATAAATACCTAATGAATGGGGCCATTTCTGAAGTTGACTAGATTTTAGCTGGAATTCTGGTTGATTATATGACAAATCTGAGGAAACTTGGTGCC
>NW_003852415.1:5298820-5304271 GCF_000181295.1 Otolemur garnettii
CCCCCATTTCTTTTTCTTTATCCCCTTTCTCCTTCATTCTTTGTCCCTTTATCAACGCCACAAAGTCCTGTGTTCATTCTTTATTCTTCTTTTAGGCTTGATGCGGTAATAATGTCTATGTGCTAACCGGCCCTTCCCTCCCAGGGGATTGAAACTGACCTTTGTGTATTCAGAACGACGGAGCTGGGGCTGTCCTAAAGGTGGCTGGTGCCTAGCAGCTGCCTAAGTCAGTGGTGTCTGCTAGAGCGAGAGCAGGCAGGCCAGCCAATGCCTCTGCAAGTACGGTGTCTAGCCTGGAAGCCACCTCCTTGGAACTATGATAAATCAGAGTCTTGGCAAGGGGAAAACAATGACTGTAAAACCAAGGGGATAAAACATAACCGGCATGCAAAACAGGGCCCCAGGACATCAGACTCTACACGGGGAAATAACTTGGCTGCTGCAGAGGACCCCCTCTCCGGCGAAGGTTTGGTTTGCCCCTTGAACTTTCTGCAGATGGTCATGATGTGGTGGTCAAGGAATGTGTCCTCAGGATGATGCTGGTCACAAATATGTCTTTGTGAAAATTGTTCCCACTTTCTTTGTCTCTGCCTTCAATCCTCTTGCTTCTTTCTCACCTTTCTTTCACCTTACTTCTTTTCTTGCCGGTGATACCTTCAAAACACGTGTATTAGTATTTTTTTTTTCTTTGAATGTGAAGAACACGTTTGACCCATTCAATTTCATTTCACTACAGAGTGGTATCCCTGGGGACTTTGATGGAGCAATTGATATAATGTGATATAATGAATCTTGACTTTGGTAGGACTGTTATTCTGTCTTCATAAAATGCTGCTCAGTAAACCAATCTCTAGATTATAGCTCTGTTAGGGGTGTTTACCTCTGTTGGAAAGAAGCCTCATAAAGAATTGTCGTCAATGGATTATTACCAACATTACAGGTCGTGGATCTTCATTTTAAAAAATAAACACTGATTTTTATGGTTCTAAAAGCAATATATATTCACCATAGAAAAGTAGGCTTATGGAAATTTATTGATTTGATTTCTTATTTGGCCAATTTTGGTTGAACAAAATAAAATAAACAAAATTGGTTATAATTATACTAAGCAGAAATGATCATTATTAACACATCAGTATTTTATTCTATGGGGGCATATGTATATATGTCATTTTATAAGTATTTTTCTATCCTGATTTTTCTAGTTCCTGTCTTTTACAGAACTTATCTCATAATTGCATAATGATGCCATAATTTTAATTTAGCATTATGTGACCTTTGTCTCAAGAGCATTAAAAAAAAATCTTGGAAGATATAAGTTTTAAAGACTTTGCAGTCGCTATATTTGCCAGCTGTTGCCTCAGTAATGTTATTGACCAACCAGCCAAAAATACAGTGGCTTGTAACCAGCAGAATTTAAATTCTGTACTCACAAATCTGTGGATAGGTTGGGGTGGCTTTGTTCCAAGCTGTGAAATGGCTGGACAGAGCCTCAAGTTTCAAGTTAGGTGCAGGTCTGCCTTTTGGCAACCATATTCTCCTTGGACCAGAAGCTACCAAGAGAATATCCTTCTCCTGGCAAATGGTAGGAGTGTAAAAGAGAACATGGAAGCATTTCACACCTCCTGAGACCTTATTCTACATCTCACGTGTTGTCATTTCCATCCATATTCTTCTGGTCAGCAGGTCAAGTGGCCAAGCCCAATGTCAGGTGGGTTAATACCCTCACATGCAAAGGGTAAGGGTATATAATTCAAAAACAGGGAAGGTGTGTGGGATTATGAACGGTGATTCTGTCTACCATAGCAGACTACTTGATTTTTTGTTATCACTAATGACCATAGGTTGATCAAAGCAGACTAGTTATTGATACTTTTTGTTAACCTCTAACATGCCCCAATACTATTAGATATCACAAGACCCTTTTCTAACCCACACAGGCTTCAGGGGACATCAAAGCCATTTACACTACCCCATTTTATTCTTTTAGGTTCTGATATATCTTCCTATTGATACATTCTTTATATCTCTAGGATTTTGATTTCTTATTTCACAGAAGTCCCCTAGACTGGATGAGAAACTAGTTCTGACTTTAAGGCAGAGGATGCTTATGACCATTATTTTAGAAGGGCAGAATGTAATGAAGCATGAGACCTAGGAGGGAGGGTCAGTTCCAGAAAATCATCAGCTTCAGATGTTTGCTACCAGCTTTGAGGATGTTCTACAGAACATAATGGAGGGAGGTCAGAAAGGGCCGGCGGGAGAAGGTTCTCAGATCCTTGGATTCTCTAGGAGCTATAAGGAATAACTGAATCCATCTTTGTCTTTTTTAAACTTCAGAATCACTGAAATTCACTCTCATAGCCTGTCCTGATGTACTTTTCAAGTCTGGAGTTGTTTTCCTACTTGAGGTTTTATCAGGGATTTGAGGAATGTGTACTGCTCCGTGTCCTGGTATTCAAGCTTGATTATCATGATCGTTACTGTTAAGCTCTGCTTGCTTGTAACACTGGGCGTCCTGGTTCTCAATAGTTTCAGAATATCAGACACGGTTTGTATCTTTACAAGCTGTGCTTTAGTTCATGTTTATTTTGTGAAATATGCACTTGGTTTTCCATATTAGATAGTATGTTCTTAGAAGGCTAGGACCTTCTAAGAAGGCTAGTGACTGCCCCACTGTGTTTCTGTACCATGGTTTTTCGGCTGTGACATAGGAATGTACCCCCCACACGCTTGTCATTGGTGATAGGTTTGGGGTCCAGGGATCCTCAGTCTTTTCATTAAGACTTGACAGATCTTTTTCTCACCCATTTGTTCTCCCTCCCATGCAGATTTCCTTGCTTTAAACTTATATTTAATGCTTACCATCTAAAAAATTCCTGCAGGAAACCTAGTTTATATAATCGTTTCAAAGATGATTTTCTAAGGAAGGAAGGTGACCATTCAAGCAGAGTTTGCCAATGTCAAGGAATCGGTCAGTGCTAACCACGTCAATTTCAGAGTAGTCAAAAGTAACAACGAGACTAATTAAATTGATTAGGTGTAATCACTCACATTTTCTCCCAATGTGAAGATTTTCCTGGCCAGAATTTTGTCAGGAGCTTGTTGCCCTAAGTCAGCTAGATTGCATGAGAACTTGGTGAGTGAGTGTGCAGGAAAGAAGAAATTGATTTAGAGAGATTTTGTGGTGGGGGATATTGTGCAAGGCTAATATCCTAGCATGTTAGCAGAAAACCACCTATTACCACGGTGGTTTACTAACCATTCAGCAAATATTTATTGAGACTCTATCATGTAACACGCACATGTTTGGCGAGAACAAAGGACACAAAAGATAAGATGGGTCAGACATGAAGCCCATTCAACTACGATCTGATTCTTACTGTTGCATGAATTACCTTGTTTAAGATGCGAGATTAGTTGGAGGTGGAAGAGGACAGGTGTTGAATCCCATCTAGGAGGCCACTTGTTGGACCCTGGGGACGCCGGGTCTCTGGCTCCTACCCAGGGCCCATAAAACCATCTAGACACAGACTGCTGGCTGTGCCAGTTTTCTCGGGCTTGGTCTCATTTGGGTCACGGGTGCTGAAGCCCCTTAGAAGTCACGGTCAATATTAGTCGGGGCAGCATCTCAGCAGCAGTCTGTCAGTCTTAGTCCTCCTCCCCAGCAGCTTCTCCTGAGGATATTTACAGAAGTAATCCACCCCGGGTGTGGAGACTGCTGTGCGACAATGTCGGCGTTCTCCTCACCTGCTCTTACGTGCTCTCGTGTTCTTCAACGAGAGACCAGTGATGTTAAATGATGTTATGTGATGGACATGATCTCATTTCATCCTCGTGTCATGACCCAGTGCAGCAGTAATATTAACCCCACTTCAGAATGCTTAAGAGTTCTCAACTCTAATCATATTAATGATTATTTGTACAGTCGCTTATTTACACTGTTTTTTTTTCAGTGGCTTATAATGAGGTACTTATTCTGTTCCAGGCGTTCTTATGGGCACTAAGAACACAGAGAAAAAACTGACAAAGCTTTTGGCCTCCGTGGGGCTTACAGTCTAGTGGAGGAAATTGAAAATAAGCAGAATACATTGAAAATATATGTAGCTTGTCCTATAAGTGCTCTGGAGAAAAGTGAGACAGAGAAAGGGGATGGGAAGGTGTTGGGATGTACATTGCTGTGTGGGTGCAGGGGTCATGAGTGTGCCCTTTGACTGAACATATTTTTGATCATTTCAGAAAGGAGTGCCTGGTAAGCTACAGGAACTGTTCAGCTGATTTTCTTTTTGGGAATTTTAGCAGCTGGTAGGTCCCCCCTTCTAGCCTACTCCCTCCCTCCTTCCCTTCATCCCTTAACGCATTAAACATCTGTGATGTCGTCTATGTCAGTTACTGGGGACAGAAAGGTGAAAGTTTGTTTTCTTCACTTATCCAGCTGTCCTTCTACCTTTGCCATTCTCAGTTTATTCCACAAAGGATGAAGACAGACAAAAGCAGTCCTGGCTTTAATTCCCCTGCCTGGGCCATCGACATCTGCTGGAGTGGTTTGGGGTCTGGGAGCTGAACTGTCCTATTGGTACCCAGAGGGTCTAAGCACAGTTCCCCAGTGCACGTTATCTGATGCAATTGACCTTAGCCTGCACCTGGGGATGAGCCCTAAAAATCTGCTCAGTGCATTACAAGCTACCCCAGCCCAGGCTCCCTGTGGAGCAAAGTGGGAGGTACCCTCGCTCGTACTGTAGTGGGCACTAGAGCCGGGAGTTCCAGCTGCACACAGGAGAACTTGGCTGCCCAGCACCCACCCCCCAGCCTCCAGTGTGGGAGTGAAAGAATTTACCAGGAAGATCAGCAGAATGGGGGTAGGGATGGAAGCATTTTCAGATTAATATCAGAAATTCACTGTTCGTTCTAAACAACAGCTGCAGGTTTAATCACTGAAACTCTCTTTCTATTCAAGAGCAGCTCCTCTCCTGAGGAGGGGCGCTGTTCCCAGGCTGTTAAGTTGCTGGAAGCTGCTAAGGGGCTGGAAAGCCCTCTGCAGGGGAGGGGAGGAGGCATCCTTCTGTGTAGATCTGGGTGTAGCAGGCAACCTCCTGCCCTTGTAGTTCCACACGAGCACTGCACAGTCCCTGAGGATTGCTCGGGCCATGGCTGTCATTGAGGGGGGTAGAAGGTAACATCTTGCACAGGAGAAGCTAATGGGCCCCCCCCCCAAGCCATGCCTTAGCACTGGGCTAAAGGAGCTAATGGACTTCTTAATTTTTAAGATTTGGGGATTCAGGAGGGAATTGTCCTTTTCTATCTGTCACCGGCATCATCACACCAGTAAGAGCAACTGCAACCACAACACACCCCAACTGCTACAGTAGCCAATGTTTATGTAGCAGTTGCTGAGTCCCTGAACATTCATCTACTCATTTACTATTTATTGGGCATCTATTATGTGTCATA
>NW_003852415.1:5304710-5305793 GCF_000181295.1 Otolemur garnettii
GGAATGGTAAGGCACGAGGAAGAAGGAGCTGTGAGCAAAGCCCAGTCCAGGTGGGACCTGCTTGGCTGTGCAGTGCTCACGTGGACCTGCAGAAAACACCAGAACGTTGTAGTCATAAAGTGCAAGCTCCATCCACTGTGAATACAGATTCAAATTAAGATGTGCAGTGGCAGCAGCTCCAAGATGAGCTTGTAATACTTTCTCATCCCTCTTGTAGAGCCTCCCCCCTCCCCTCCTCAGATCACATTCTCTGTCACCCATGGTCACCTCTTCCATTCAAGTCTGGATTGATACAGTAGGCGTTGCTCTTTTTCATAATTTTTCCTCTACTGTGACCCTTTCCTCCTGTACCAGTTAGAATGTCCCCAACTAAAAGTGGCAGAATAATCCAAGAATAGTAGCTTAGACAAATATGGATACTTTCTTCTTACATCTCAGAAAGTTCAGAGCTAGGGAGTTCAGAATATGGCCCAACAACACCATTAGGGAATTCATTCTATTTTTTTACTCTACCATGCATCACGTGTTAGCTTCTATCTTCACAGTTCTTACCTCATACTTGCAATATGGCTTCTGCCCATCCAGCCATCACACCCTCATTCCAGGTTGGAGAAGGAGGGAAGGACAAAGAACTTTGCCATCCACAGAGGCTTTGATTGTCCTCCACAGCAAATGCTGACATATACCTATGAGCCCATGTGCCCATCCTAAGACCAATCCTTGGAAGAAGGATGCCTCTTTTGAACCAGTCATATTTCATCTTCTATAGGTGGGGCAAAGGCCTACTTTCTCTGAGCACAAGACTCTCTAATGGCACCTTGAATAATCAGGGTTCTATTGTCCAGGAAGAAGCAGAAACAATGGCTGCCACTCCTCTGCTTTTAGACTCTCATTTTGCTTAGATCTGATGCCCTGGAGTCTTTTAATTTGGGGGGGGGTCCCTCAAGGAGGGGTATCTTTTTGTTTTTGAGACAGAGTTTCACTGTGTCACCCTTGGTAGTGCCTTGGAGTCACAGCTCATAGCACATTCCAACTCCTGGGTCTTGGGCTTAAGCAATTCTCTTGCCTCAGTCTCCCAAGTAG
>NW_003852415.1:5306119-5330080 GCF_000181295.1 Otolemur garnettii
AATGTGACATTGCTCATTGTTTAAATGGATTCTGTTTGCTTGAGTAAACATCAGTTGATGTCTTCAGGCTGAAGAATCCAGACAGTCCTTCATTCTTTTCTTCTCACAGGTAGTGATAAAGCACTTGTTACCTTGTCTTTTTTTTTTTTTTTTATCACAGAACATCTCAATCTACTATTTTTTTTTATCCTGTCAACTAGTAGCAAACGTCTTCTAAAAGATACTCAAGTGCATCACCAAGGATAGTGTCATCACTGACACAATCTAGTAGAGCTCTTTTTGCAAGGGATTTGTATATATGTTAATCATGAACCCTATGCCACTGTCCACAACATCTTTGCATCTTCCATACAAAGCCCCTGTAAAAATTTCTGTTGTTACATAGTATTCTTCTCATGGTCAATGAGGAGCAAAGAACCCAGCTTCTTTTCTCACCTTGGCTTACAGCTCAAGTTTGTATAAGCCTTGATTACCTGTGATAATTCCCTTCCTCCAGACTATATCTTACCTCTTAATTTGTATTTTTACTGGTTGTGATGTTTTTTCTTTTGGTTGGCTCCAACACTTAAATTTTATACATTTTCAATAAACACCTGAAATCTTTTGTTGACTCAAACTGTGTATGTAGAAGGCTCTGTGCAATGTGCTTTATTGTCCTTGTTTTAAATAAGATGATACCAGGAAAACTTGAAGGTTAAGTCTGAGGGGGAAAACATGTTTTGAAATGGGACAGTAGATGTGAGAGAAAGATGGATCCCACTTCAGGTATAATGAAGTAATAGAAATTTATTGATAATTTGATACACCTACAGGTGTACCTGCAGGGGGCTCTTGTGATGGGCCAACAAGAAGCCTCGAATAGCGAGGGAGAAGGCTATTTATACCATTATTCTGCATAGTCATGGTGCAGGCTAGCGCAATACAGAAGCCAATTGTAGCGGTTAGCACAGCTCAATATAGCTCAGGGGTTACCAAGTGAGGCTACATATTGATTCATACATCACAAGATATATCACAAGTACATGACTTCATGATCCTAAGATGGGGTATGTCATAGGGGTTTACACAATTCAGGGTGGAAGTACATGTTTACTTAGGGTACATTAGGTCATAGTTCAGGGCTACAAAACAAGTGTTGGGTAAATTTCCAAGAACAACTTGGAACCTTTTTATCTGGGGCTTTATTTGGAATCCACCCCTCCCTTCCTCAACCCCTCTCTGCATACTTCCTCAATTTCAGGCCATTTCTCTACCTGTGAGAGGGCTGGAACTAAAAGTTTAGGAGAGACTTCCTTTTCAAGAGTAGGGGGCTTGTTCCCCACTGGTCTTAGGGAGGGGGTCAAGGGCCGGGGGCTTGGTTATTACAGTTTTTCTGCCATTGCCTGGAGTGCAATGAGGAGAAACATTGAGAGTCTCTGTCTCCCCTCATGATGCAGACTGTGGTTATCAATTTACAATGGCTGTTGTGGGTTTCACAGCCAGAGAAGGATGCAGTGTGTTTCAAGCATATAAGTTTCTCCCAAGAAATTCAAGGAACCCCATTTCACGTTCATGCTAAAGAGTTTTAGAGCAGAATTCTTCATACTCTTCCCAGTATCTCTCTCTCCCTCTTTACTCTAACAAGTAGGAAGATATGATGGAAGCCAAGAAGGGATCCACATTTTCTTTGGGCTAGAGGCCAAAGAAGCAGAAAGTGAAAAGCTGACCAGCATGGCAAGGCAGAAAAATAAATATATGCATAACTCAATGAATAATTGTAGCTTCTCAAAGCCTCAGCTTCCTTTGTCTGTTTGCTTTTGTTTTCTTTTTTTTTTTTTAAGCTACTTTATTAATCTATGACTGACATACAAAAAAGCTGTACATGTTTCATGGCTACAATTTGATTTGTTTGGAGAGAAGTATCCACCCTGTGAAATCATCACCACAGTCTACACTTAGAGACATATCCATCACCTTCAGAAGTCTCCTCCCACCTTCTTACTATCTTTATCTTGTGATAAGAATGCTTAACATTAGCTATACCCTCTTAGTAAATGTTTAAGTATACAATACACTGTTAACTATAGGTTCCTTGCTGTGCAATAGATTTCTAGGACTTCTTCTTCTTATATAACTGAAACTCTGTACCCTCTCACTGAGCTTCTTTCTTGGAAAAAGAAGGTTAGATGCTAATTCCTGTATTCTGTCCATGAAAAGTATCACCGATATAGGGAAGATAATCTTCCCAAAGCCTTTCTGCCCTATCTAGTGTTTGAAATGTAGAAATGTGTATGAATCAAACTTGTGTAAAGGCTTGAATGCCAGTGTTCTTGAACCCGTGTCTTGAACGCAACAGAGACCCAGATTTTCTCTGGATGTGGTGCAGCCTCATTTTAAGAAATCAAGTTGTCAACAGGGCTGATTGTTTCCTTGTGTTACTGTCTGTGAGAATTCTCTTTCTTAGCTGGCTTTCCCACAGGACCTGATGGCATCTGGCGACTGTTTACTTCCAAGTCTTCATCTAGCATGTTGCAGTGATGTCTGAGAGCACAGCATTTTTGGACAGACCAACGTGCTGTGGGAGAGAGCACACACATGAGCCCACAGGCTGTCTCTGGTCCTTGGCTCTGAGCCCAGTCGTACGGCAGTCATGTCACAGTCCAGTAAAGTGTTTCACATCAGGTTTTGGCAGTGTCACTATTTGCCCCCAAGAGCTTACCAAGTAATTATGACTTACCAAGTAATAATGAGGGAATTCAATTACAAACTTTTTCATAAGCTAGAGAAGGTAATAATTATAAATAAGAAAGGGAATAAACTGTATCACTTGCTGCACACATGTTCTACACATAGCTGGTTTTGCTTAAACATCAGTTAAACAAAGTTAAATTGAAAGAGTGTCTCCATTAACCAGAGGCATGCAGTGTGTGATATAGGGTGATTATTGCAAGTTTAACCAAGTTTTCTGTGTGGGGTAACAGAAAATCTGTCCAGATGTGGTTGGTACATTGATCACAAATTCCTAATGTCCATCAAGAGTGGAATTATGACTTCATAATGAAAGCCCGTCTTAAGCTTTGTGGTGTTATTCTTATTCCATTTGGCAGGTAATGAAAGTTTATAGGCAAATCAAAGTTTAAGCTTCTCTTCATAATAATTTATCACAGGAGCTGCCTGCAAGTAGACTCTGAGGATAAAAACTCTTCTCTTTTAGCATGCAAGCAACTCCTTAAATTTCTACTTCTTGCCAGCAAACATCTTAGTTAAATAAACTCAAGAAAACACCATTAACAAAGATATTACTTGAAGTCTAATATTCCTTTTATTATCAATCATAATCATTTCTTTATTCGAATTGAGCTTATTTAGTGTATTGCACCCTCGCTTCCTCATTAACCAGCATAGTGACCTTTCATACATGAGGATTGCCTCTCAAAGCCTCAGTTTCGTTTTCTGAAAAGTTAGATGCTAATTTATCTACTCCATTCACAACAATTATTACTAACACAGGAAACCAGCCTTTCTGTCCTGTCTTGTGCTCCAATTGTAGAATTTTTCATAAGTTGGGCTAATGAGTATAAAGTCCTTGAATGCTGGTGTTTGTTTGATTGATATTCTACTATCAGTCTGTTACTCATTGCTATCCATACATATTCCTGGGTGATGTTCTCCACTCCCGGGGGGGTCATCTGTTGTCTACCTGGCTGACTCCAAATTCTATTCCTTAGCCCATAACTTCCCATGAGCCTCAGACACACATAGCAATGATTGCCTGGCATTTTAAACTAGGGATTTCATAACCAACTGTAAATCCACATACCCCAAAGAGAACTCTGCTCACATACTAAGGTGTCAAAACTAGATATCTGGGCAGAATCCTTAGCTGTCCATAGTTTCTTAAGACTAGTGCTCAAAGCATGTGCAGGGGGGAGAACAGAGACAAAGGTGGGAAAGAAAGAACAGGTTGTGAGGGTCTTTGTACACCAAGCGGGAAATGCTAATCTCCATTCTGAAGGCGGTGGAGGGATCCTTCACTGGAATGCTTCCTAGCAAGTACATGTGGTCAGATGTTAAGTCTTGCTAAGATTGCTCTGAGGACCATATAGGGCTGGGTTGCCGAGCATTTTACAGAATCCAGGCAAAGGAAGGAGAAAGCGATTGCAAGAAGCCTCACATTGGAAGAGAACACTCCATCATGGGCAACAAAAGCCCAGTGGTTTCTTTTGTTTGTTGGTTGTTTTTTTAATTTCAGATTAATATGAAGGTAGAAATGTTTAGGTTACATTGTTTTCATTTCTAAGGTAAAGTTCAAGTTGTAGTTTAAACCTAAACCTCAGACTAGGGAGAGCCTTTTACATAACCAGAAAAAATTTTCCTTAACAGACCCAGTAGCAGTTACCCTAGAAGTTTCTCAACTTGACCAAGGTCACAGAGCTGGCAGATGGCAACCTCCAGACGAGTGTCCTGCAGTCCTGAGATATAGCTCTGTGGGTTTGCCTTGGAGAAAAAGTAAATTTCTATTGTCAACACTTCATATATTTTTATGTGGCAGCTTCCTGCAAAGGAAACAAATGGTGACGGGCTTTCTTTGGCAACATTATTCCCATTTTACAGATGCAGGCTTTTTAGACTGGAGGAGGTTGTGACTTTTCCCACGTAATGAATTATGGCAAAGATGTTATTTAGTGAATTCGATATTAACTCCCACATGTTTTCTGTGCCAGCACACTGAGGGAAGTCCCTTCTCTAGGGGAGTTTGTGTCCTTGTGCGCTGCTGCGACTATCCAGTTCGAATGAGGGGACACACAGGGACCTCACCTCAGTGACTTCTTGCTGCTTTCAGCCTGGACAGCAACTTTGCAGTCACAGTCCCGATTCTCACCGTCAGTTTTGGCCTGCGCCTCAAAAGAGCCTTCACCTCCCAGGTGTGGAACTGACAGTAGTCGAGCTCCAAGACACTGATGTGTAAATTATTGCATAAGTTGACTAATGTGCAATGAGAAATAGAACCCCAGGAGACCTGTGCTCCTCTGTCAGTGTGACTGGCACTTTTCTTTTTTACAGAGGAAGCTGAATTATAATCAGAAAGGGGCTTTGGTGAGCTCAGAATCAGAAAAAAGGCAGTTTAGGTCATCTTAAGTGGTTTTCCGCATCTGTGACAGCGTGTTACTGCTGTCCACTGTTTCCGACACAAGGCCCAGCAAAGCCTGCTGTGCTCACCCCTCCCACCTGCTCCTTCTTCCATGGCCAACCAATTCCCCTTCTAATTGACGCATCATTTTTAAAGATATATGAACACCCTTTATAATACTATTACAGAGTTTATTAGACTGAGACTCATTCTGTTTCTTTGGTCCGCTTGGTCTTTTTCTAAATTTAGTCTTTGTATGCTAATTTATGGCTGTTTTCTCACAGGTAGTCAATTGCCATTATTTCTATGTTTTCCAGGGGTCCCCTGCTTTTGCCTCTTGTTCTGAACTATGTAGATCATGGTGTCAGGCACGGTCTGTTTCTTTAATCCTGTATGTTGAAAGGATCCATTTTTTTTTTTTGGCAATTTTTGGCCAGGGCTGGGTTTGAACCTGCCACCTCTGGCGTCTGGGGCACCAGCGCCCTACTCCTTTGAGCCACAGGCACTGCCTGAAAGGATCCATTTTTCCACCTTTATTCTAGATGTTTAATCTCATTCAGAGTGGGAGGGGCACTTGGTAGCTCTTTTTCATACCTCAGCAATAGATCTCCTTTTGTTCTGATTAAAATACATTTATTTTCCAAGAATGTGTGTGTTAGAGTGAAAACAACAGGAGTTTCTGAGTCAGTCAGAACTGGATTCAGATCCGTTTTCCAAGATTCCCTTAACCTCTCTGAACATCACTCTTCTCCCTGTAAAGCAAGGATTACTATAACTCTAATCATGGGGAATGTAAGGCTTAAGCAAGATAAAATGCACTCATTTATTTAACATACGTAGTAAGAACTCATTCAATCTCAGTCTATTCCTACTTCATGAGGAAGCTGATACAGGAGACAGGTCACGTTCTGGAAAAGCACTGGTACTGACAGGCCCTGATTCTGATCGCTGGAACCATGATGATGGCTTGGTAAAGAAAACAAAGGGATGCCCAAGGCTCATTAGATGAAAAGGCTGCCCAATGTCCTCTAAGCTGTAAGCAGATTTTCACCCATATTTATGAAAGTCAGTATCTAAGCAGGTCAGAAATGTCATAGGTTGGTGGCATCATCTCTTGAGTCACAGCATTCCCAGGAGAGTCAGTCATATCACGTTGGCTTGCTCTAAGTGAGAACACAGAGACCTTTATAAACTTCACAAAGGCACGCTCTTTCCCTGGAGTGTATAAATCTATGTGCTGACCTTTAGTAGGATAAGTTCTTACACTGGAGCTATTCTGGGGACAAAACCTTGCTACTTTGTTAACCTTAGGGAGATAGCACTGCTTGTCAATTTTACAACCCTACTCTGGGTGTCTGGATGTGTCAAAACGGAAATCCCTGGACACAGAGGGAATTCAGAACACCCTAAGCAATTGTATCTGATAACCTTATCTAAAAGAGAACTAGGGAAGTTCTCCTGTTTAGAAAGTGGGAAATGAGAATGAAATCGGACTGTCTTGTTGGAGAGATACCCTACCACCCGCGGGGATGCTCACTTGGACCTGGGCAGAGTGCTGGCACCACCCCATCTCAGCAGCGTGGCTGTCGGGAGTGGGGGAGCATATTCTCCAGGATCGGTGCCTTTGCAATACATTTCTCAAGTAAAGGGTTGACAGGCTTGTCTTTAAGATGATGATGAAAAGACAACTGAGGAAGAACTGTGAAAGGCAGATCTTGACCAACTTACACATAAAACCAGGCAAATGCCTGGCTCTGGCCTGCATCATGGTGCCTACTTGTTAAAGTCTGGTTATGCCAGAGCAGGTATGCACTGTTTAGAGAGGAGGAAAGCTGGATGCCAGGATGGTAAATTAGTTGTCAAGACCCCAGAATTCATAAATGGCAGAGCCAGGACTGAGGGTTGAAAGTCCAGAGTTTCACACGTTACCACACTGCGCCCGGCCAGTGCTGGGTGTGGACTTCAGGGACTAGCAGACTCCAGCTCGAATCCTTGTTTGGATTTCTGTCAGTTTCTTAACCTTCCCAAGCCTTGGTTACCTTTTCTGTGGTTTAAGGCACGTAAATTTACTCCTCTTGAGGATTAAACAAAGTAATATAAGTAAGAGGGGTATTTAATCATGGTTAGTTCCTTTGTCCTTCCCAATTTCTCACCAAGGCAACCGTGAGCTTTAGTGATCTGCGAAGGCTACGTGACTGGTATATAGTCAGGGAAAAGAGCAAGGACTCAGTCACATTATTCTGCTCTCAATTTCATTTCTTCATTAACAGAGTTCCATGCAAGAGTTTTTCTTCCTTCCTTCTCAGAGAAGTTGATTTTCTTTTTCCTAATTCCTCCTTATTTGAACTCAGAACCCTCTCCTCCTCTTGGTTCCATCTGGGTTTTTTTTTCCCGCTTCCTGATGAGTTCTTTGGAATATGGCCTCGCATTCAGGCTTAGTCATGATTTTGGAAGCTCCTTTCCTTTCTGACGGATGACTTCATTTTAGCCGCAACTTCTCAGAGATCTGAAACTCACACTTTTCACCCCCATCAGCTTCTCTTCCACTTAGCAGACGCCTCTCCCTCCTGCTCACAGACGTTTTCTGCCTCCTTTAGCCTCCCTCCTTATCCATGTCTGTCTCTTCTCCTTGTGCCTCGATCTCAGGGTTTTCATGCATTACCGGACTTCCGATCCACTTGGCAGTCAGTCACTCATCTGGGATAAATGCACTTATTCGAGGACTTTTCATCTTCATTTTACATTGAAGCGCTCCCCTGGGTAGTGGAGAAATGATGAGGCAATGCTCCTCCTCTGGGGAAAATGTGTGTGAGGGCTGATATGCATCTCATCTCCCCCTCTTTTTCACTTTTTTCAATTCAATTCCATATAACAGATACTTGCTAAGCATCCCTGTGGAGTGGGTGCTGAGCCAGACTCAGGAGACTTGTATCTGAATAAGACAGAGCCCTTTTCTTTACAGAGCGTGCATGACGCTGTCACCACAGGGGAAGTGGGTAGTTTCAGGGCCAGTCAGCCTTTGTTTAAAGTGAGAAATAGAGACTGGGCAGGAGAAAGCCATGGGGCAAAGATGGGATAAAGGGAGCATTTGGTGCAAAGAGAATACTATATCCAAAGCCAAAAAAGGGCACAGAACACTGTGAAAACAGAAAACAGTATGGCTGGAGGGTAGAGATCAAAGGAGGGAGAGAGACATGTGATAAGGTGGAAAAGGCTGATAAGGGGTAATAAGCAAATTAGGGATTTCATCCCCAAGACAATGAGAAACTATCTGAAGCTTTAAATGAGGCTTTGGTGTGATGAGAGATTTCTTTTTGGATGATCATCCTGAGTGCAGTGTGCAGCTAGAACCCAAGGCGGAAGGCATCAAACAGAGAAAGAGAAAACACACAGTCAAGGGACCATCTTACAGATAGCAGAGATAGAAACGAGTGAAGAGATTAGAGAGGTTTGGGTTCAGAAAGAGCAGGACATGCTGATGATTCAGCGGCAGTGTTGTGAGGGGCCGGGGGAGGCAAGTGCCAGCCTGTGTGCTGTTACCGGAGAGGGGAGAGGGTTAATCCTATCAACTGGTTTGACCTGAAGTGTGAGAATACAAATGCTGTGGTTGGAACAGCAGTAACTGGTAACAGACAGCATCCTGGCATCTTTATCCAAAGCAATGGCTACAAGGGGGTCATCAGAAACCACAGTGGGACCGACCCCAGGAGACAGGTGTGCAGAGATGCCTCAAATCACAGCTTCTAACTCGGCTCACGTTAACAGGCAGCGGGAGGCCTAACCACTCCACTCTGAAATGCCTTCTTTCTGGATGCTCTTTCTTCACAAAACACCAAATGAGAGAGTCTGGCCACATTCTGTTGATTTCTGTTAGAGGCTTAGGAGAAGAAGAACAATAATTTCCTGAGGAAGTGAACCAATTAAATTGTCAAATGGGCTGATCAGTGACTTCTTTCTGGCTGTGCTGTGGGCCTCCTGATGGACGGACATGGGCCCTGTGGTAAAGAGATGGCTCTAGAAATGCACAAATACTATCGATTCCAAGTTGACAAATGAGAGACAAATCCAATCGAACCAGCCAATCAGAACTCATCGTTTTGCCCAAATAATGCCCATAGATTGCCCCGCATTATTATTAAGAAAAGCTTTTATGCACTTTTCACCTTTATTGCCCTTGCTCCAAGGTCTCAGATTCCTCCTATTTTTATTTTTAGCGAAATCTTGATTTATTAAAACAAATCACATGGTTCATTGTTGAGGTGCTTCTTAGTTTCACCTGCATGTTAAGGTGTGGTCTATTGCAGTTCAAGAAACAGAAAGGAGACTATTTTAACAACTTTCAAATCTGAATCTGATGTTCTGGGAAAATCAGAGCCGTTGTTTTATTTCACTTATTCATTTACAATCTCAGGGTGCCTGTCGCAGTCCTCTGGGTAGAGAGTGATGGCTTCAGAGAGGAGTACCCAGACTCCATTCTCTTAGGGCTCTGTCTCCCTGGGGTTCCTCTCTCTTCCTTCAGGCCTGGGAGCTGATGAAGGAACTGCCAGCACATTACTGCACGGCACACAGGCCCTGTGTTCATTTTCCTCACATAAGTAACACGAAGGGGCTGGTCCCAGGAATCTTGTCAAGAAAATCCTCTGTGGGTGTGATAACCGCAAGCAATCTTCTCTGTCCAAAGATTAGTCTGCATTAGTGACCTGTGGTTACTTCAGCCTCCTAAATCCCTGCCTCGTCCTCAGGGACATCACCCCTTGTTTGTGAATGCACAGTGCACAAATCAAAGGGATTCCCCATCTGGAACATTATGAAAGGTCTGTGAGTCCGGCTCCTGTTTATATCACCCTCTCTACCTCGCCCTCTCCCATCAGTTGGCCTGAATGGTGTTTATGGGGAATTGTCTAAGGTTAGATCACGCTTTGGCAACCATGGGTTTTATTCCCTATTGTTCTAAGCTTTCCCCAATGCTTGTCCCTCTGTGTAGTCTAAAGAGCAGATGGCATCGTGCCCTGGGGCTTGTCTGCATTTGTCATTCTCTGCCAGGCAAAATGGTCACTTTATGTATTATCATATGGCCTACCTTCTAGATGGCTCACAAAGTTTTCTGCAGAATGGCACCTGTAGGCCTAAACATTTGCAAGGAGATACAGCTGAGGTATCTTAGGTTCATAAATAAGCAAATTATCCTTATGTTAAGAAGGGTGAATTCACAGGGACCTCAAGCTTGAAGGTAATCTCAAATGTTGGCCGGTGGGTGGGGGTGGGGAGGTGTCAGTGACCTTGCTATGCTTAACATCTGATGTGATGATAGAATAAAGTAAGCCCAATCATGAGGTTGGGGTGAGGTAGGACCTGTCTTTTTCATGTGTTTGAAGGGTAATGTGCTGACCAGATAGTACTAAAGTTACAAGGCCATGGAGGAAGCGGTATGAAAATAAGGCCTGGACATACCCAGAGAAGTATCTCTTTCCCCAACCCCATAGCAAAACCACGGACCACATCCCTGAACTCAGGGTGTCTGATAGTAGAATCTGGCCCAGTGTGTTTAATCCTTAGTGTGTTTGCGTAGGCAAAAATCTCAAGACACGTTTCCTAGTTACCTTAGGTAACTGTGCTCATGTCTTTTCATGTTGGTAAAGGCCAAGGATTCCAGCAACTTGGGCTACTTCCCAAGCTCCCCGTGGGCCAGTGATCCTGGGGCTCAGGAGGTAACCAGCAATGGCCCTTCCTTGGTTTCTCTTGGAGAGCTCATTACCCAAGGACCCCGGGGGAACAGTTTCCCAGAATCCTACCGTGACAGTTTGACAAAATTGAAAATGCATGACAAGCATAACTCCTACCAAAGTCAGGAGAGACTGTTTTGTCACACGGCTTAGCTGGAGGGGAGACAGAGAGAGCTGTTAGGCTTTCGGAACCCCCATTTTCCAGGCCAAGCAAACACATTACCCTGAGGCTGGAGCTGGTGTAGTCAGCTTTGGAGATAATACAGACTACACCAGCTCCAGCCTTCGCTCCCTCCCCTGCACTGCAGTCTTTATAGTTTCACAGTTAATCTCTGCACTATGGTCTCTGTGGCCCAGAAGAAGTTGCACACAGGGATTCAGAGAATGCTTGAGTTAATCAGAAGGGCCAAAGGTGGTAAAGGGAATCCATCTGCCCTCACTGTATCCCCTGTGTTCTGACGAAAGGAAGCACAGCCTATTTTTTTTTACACAGGGCTAAATTCCTTTTATAGGTAATTAATTAGAAAGTTGCCCCCACTGTGGTGATGCATATCTGGGGATAAATTAACACAGGGGAGGAGTCTGGCTGCTACTTCTCTCCCTTTTTCCCCTCCCCATCCGTTCTAGCACTTCCTTCCTCCTCACTCCCTGCTTTGTACGGGCTATCTGCTATCACTCTATTTGTAGAAAGAAGCAGAGCTAATCTAAAATCACAGTCATTAGACCACATTAAGTTCCTGAAAGTGGGTGAAATGACTGTGTCTGATTAAGTCCTGGACACACATAGTCCTGCCCTAAGGAAGGGATCTCCACTCTTCCAATGCTGCTGGCTGCTGCTTCAAGACAGTGAGCCTGAGGTCACTGGAGTGGAAGGGGGAGGAGTGAGGGAAGGGTTGGGTGGAGCTTCTCCATGGATGGTGACCTTGCCCACACTCCCCCGGAGCAGCAGAAGCACAGTGGGCTCTGGTTAGAAATGCAAAATCTGGTCCCCATGCAAGCCCTATTCACACACATGTTACACTTTAACAAGACCACCAGGTGATTCATATGTAAGTTAAAGTTTGAGAAAGCTGGTCCAGGAAGTAGACAGGATGGGCAAATCCAGTTGTCAGGGAACCTTCAGGAGACAGAATTCACCTCTACCGAAACTGAAGTCACCAATGGCAAATGACTGGGAACCATTTGTGATATTCCTTAGGAATTGTGTTTACAGGTGTGTGGATGTTGGTTACACACACGTTTTTGCCATTTAAAAGAACATTTTGGAGGAATAGAGGGGGATAATGTTGTTGTTGGAATTTCTTTTTTTTTTTTTTGCAGTTTTTGGGCACGGCTGGGTATGAACCTGCCACCTCTGGCATATGGGGCTGGCGCCCTACTCCTTTGAGCCACAGGCACTGGCCGTTGGTGGAATTTCTTTCTGCGGTAGGTCCTTGGTCTTCAAATTTAAAGAGTGAACTCACTGATCATAGAGATCAGTGACAAGATAGAATTTATTAGATAGAAAGGAATAGAGAAGGAAGGGAAGGCACCAGAGCCTCTGGCAGGGGATGAGATATTCCTGGAAGGATTTTATACTGTTCTGGGAATTACACTTAGGCAGGACTTGACAGACTTCAGTGTTGATTTGCAACTGAATGAGGTTCTTGACAAATGAATGCAGTTCTTCCAGCTCTGGGAAAAAAGCAGCAGGAGGTCCAGGCCAGAAGGGGCCTCGCTTTCATGAAATACTGGAAAAATGGCTTTTCTCTTGTCTTTCTGGTATTCAAAGAGTACAGTTTGGAGAGAAAAAATCTGTTTGCTTGGGCCTGGAAAATGGGGGTCCTTGTCCAGCCCTGAATGGAGGAAGTCCTGTATCAATGTCACTGCATACATATTTAATTAGAACCTCTATATTTAAGCATTGGGCCCAGAGTGCAAAGCAGACACAGTACCATCTTAGGAAATTTACCAGGAAGGAAGATGTTCCGCGAATATCCCTGTTCAGGGGTCTCATCTAAGCAGAAGAGGTGTTAAGCTGAGACTTGAAGTATGAACAAGCTCAGGGGTGAGAGCGTGGACCAGGCGAAGAAACTGTGTGGACAAAGACCCAGAGACCCGAAGAGCCCTGTCCTTGAGGCAGTTTAGATGGGCTGGAATGTGTGGCCTGAGCAGAGAGGAGTGTGAGGTGTGGCCAGAAGCGTGTGACACGGTCTGCTCATGCAGGGGTTGTAAGCCTGGTCATGGACAGCTTTATCCTAAAGATACCAGGAAGTTGCTGAGGGGATTTTAACAGAGAATTTTGACCAGGAGGTGGGTAATGCCTGTCCTGACTGTTATCCAGGTGCTGGCTACACTGATTTGGCATCGTGGGGGGTTGACACTCCTCAGCCTGGCAGGGGTGCTGTGCTCACTGTGCCGCTTCACTGTGCCCTCAGATACAGTGATACTCACACGTTATTCTCTCCATTACTGAGCAGAAACAGGAGACTTGAATTTTGGTGTTGGTGGCAAAAGTGAATTGCCTCCAAATCCAATGAATTGTCACCACACTGACTGATGCTCACTTCCACTGAACCGGGAATCCCAGGGACTCCTGTAGGTTCTGGGGATACAGCAGTGAGCAAAACAGAAAAACACAATTTTTTCTGTATTTCTGGAGTTTACATTTGGGGTTGAGGGTTGGGGGACTTATATCGATTTCCAGTATTATGTTCTTAATTTCATAGACACTGCAATTGTTCTGGTTTTCGGCTATTTAAAGATGCTACTCTCTTCCTTTGTGGCTTAAGCTGTTGTCACCTTTACAGCAAGATATGTTACCTGAAAGAGCTTTTAAGAAAATTAAATCTATTTTCTCCTGCTCCTGTGGAGTAGAGAAAAGCTTGCCATTGTTGGATAGGTTTTTTTTTTTTTTTTTTAGATGCTCTCAGTGAATAAAGATAGTGGCAGCTAAAATCTGAGTGCTAACTCTGTGCCTGACATAGGTCTAAGTATCAACCAGGATTAATTTAGCCAATTGTCACGAACCTCATTAGACAGGAATTTTCACCAGCATTTTACAGATGAGAAAAAGGAAGCTTAGAATGGCGTGTAACTTGCCTAGGCTGTCATTGGCAGAGCTGAGATCCCAATAAGAGAAATTCAGCATTGGCAGTTCATACGTGGGTCACGAGTGGAAGTCACAAAACACTTCGCATTGAATGAAATCTGGTTATTCCACCTCCATTGCTTACTGCCCTTAGTTGGCTGCTCAAGTCTCAAAGAATAAAACATTGGAACTGTTAAGAGAAAAAGTCAGGTGCATTACAATTTTAATAAGGGTTTGAGCATTCAGGGATTCATGAATCGGCAGCACCAGGCCTTGGGCAGCTCAGGAATCCACTGGGAAAACTTTTATAAAGTGTTCACAGAAGTAAGGTAAAGGAAATATTGGATTAAAGTGGTATGTTTATACTTGGAGGTTTGTTGACAGTGTCTGGTTAAGCTTCAGTTTTATTTTTCTAGCTGCTGACTATTCACTCTCACTTGGGTCTGGGCTTTGCTCAGGTAGAAACCCCAGGGACTGGAGCCATCTCAGCCTGACCCCCTCCCAACTCATTACTTTAACGTTCCAGGGGGCTTGCAGGGCTCTGAACCAGTTGTTCCCTCTGTCTCTGTACAGCCCCAGTCCTGGGTACCCCCGAACCCCACTGACCTCTCCCCCAGAGCCACACTGTTCTCCTTTCACTCCCTCACTCTTGTCCCATTTCTGCCTGCTGCAGAAGCTTTGTACATCCTGCCCCCAATGCCTAGAATGTTTTTTCTTCACGAACTCGGATCTCAGTTTAAACGGCAGCTCTGGGAAGCTGCCCCTAACTTCCCTAACTAGATCAAATAGGTTCTATTAATTCCACACACCTTTGCATTGCAACAATTTTTTAACGATTGTAATTTCATACTTACATAGTGCTGTGATCTTCCAAGTGTGTTCCTCTTACCAACAAGCAGTACCAGAATTGCCTGGGAAGCTGTTAGAAGTACAGTTCTCCCACCACAGCCCAGATCTGCTGAGCCAGAAACTCTGTAGGTGGTGAGGTCCAGCAGTGTATGTTGTACCTAGTTGTCCTGTTGGTCCCACTGCACCTGCCGCCTCATCTCTCTTCTCACGTTCATCTTACCTGGTGCCTTGCTCACCTCACAGGCTCTTAGTTTCATCACAGCAGAGACTGAGTTGTTGTTCCTCTTTTGCTATCGTTGCTTCCTATCTGGAATATATTTGGTATTCAATTCATAGTTGTTTAGTGGATCAATGAATGAGCATACTTGATTTTTATAACATCTTCACAAAGAGGTACTATTTTGATTTTACAGACCAACAGCTGAGGCTTAGAGAGTTCTAGTGACTGGTGTGCATGAGTATGGCAAGTCCAATGAATTTACGAGTTTCCCTTTGGAGAAGATATCAACAAAGACAACTCGAGGCGCAAAACATCTTTGTTGAACAGATTCCATCGATATTTAATAGATAAAGTTGGAGAAAGTTGGCAGTGCCCTACTAATGAGAAATAAACTTACTTTGCATACTTTCTTACCCAAACGTTTATTAAGTATTCTGTAGTAGCTGCTATCAAGGTTATCAAAATGAATATTAGCTTCAAAGAGCTTCTTTTATTTCTTGGTCTACCTATCCACCATGTGTGCGTGAATTCACCGCGCATACTTTTATTAAAATGCGAGGCCGATGGTGATATATTCCAGAGAAAGATAATCAAATGAGTCCAAAATAGTTGTAGTTGAAAAATATAGATTGCTTTATGCATTTGCATGATGGTTTTGGACACGGAAATTATGAGCGATATTTCTCACAAGGCTGCCTATAGAAAATAAAATAATATTAAGTACAGGCTATTTCTTATTGAATTATTTACCCACAGCCCATTTAGGGCAACCCCAGACAGTGTTTATGCACTTTATGGGAGAAGTATAATATCCAAGGAAAACCGGAAACTGCTTTCACATTGTTACCCTTCTCCATAGTTCACTGCTGAATGAAAGTTTTCATTTTTATTTGCTTTTTAAAATCATTCACTCGATTTCTCCCTCACTCCTACTTTTAAAAATTGTCTTTGTTTAAGAAAAATAAAAAAACAGCTGTACTCAGCAGCTGGTTTGGCAATACAGCATTGAGGAACTGGAGAATTTGCGCAGTTAACACTTACGTAATATACAAATTCCAGGCCCAGGAGGAAGATGCTTAACTGTGTGCCACTGACTCTGGTCCATGTGATAGGTTGATTAAAATCTTATTTACATTTCTTCCGCGTTCTTACAAATCCTATAGTCTTTAATTCTCATTCGGCGGGTTATTGGATTTGGTTGAAGGGAAAGCTGATGCCATTGAGTATTTAACAGGCTGTTTTCTCTTCTCAGCTGGTGTCTAGTATATATCACGTTTACTCTGAATTTGAAACTAGCTTTGCAATCTCAGCAGAACTTGTTACTCCCATTTTCAATAGTCCCCCTTCCATCATATATATATATACACACACACATATATATAAACATATATATGTATATATTAAAGTATATATATATACACTTTAATCTTATGACTAGTAGTCCTTATTTTTATGATGTTGATTAAAATGGCATTTCTGTGTTAAATTTTACCAACAAACATAATGTACCTCCGATGTGCCAAGCAAAGCTAGGCCTCAGGAAAGGAATGGTATCAAAGGAGATGTAAAGCGTGATCCCTGCATGATGTGACATAGGTAATACTTGTAGAAGTAGACACTCAGTGTCATCATTCTGGGTTGCATCTTGGAACAGGAGAAGACATGAGTGGAAGAAACTGGTGAACTCTGAATAAAGTCTGAAGTTTAGTTAATTGGTAAGGTGCCAGTGTGAATTTCTTAGTTTTGACAAGCAAACCGTGGTTGTGGAAGATGTCGAGTGATACCAGATAAAAGACCTATGGAAAGTGTAACTAGATCTGTAACCTTCTTGTAGATCTCAACTTATTCCAAAATAAAACATTTACTTTTAAAGAAAAGCACTATGATTTGAGTCAAGACGTAACTGAAAGTTCCTGTGCTATTTGCAGGAAATAACAGTTTTCAGGAAAGCACCCCATTCTTGCCCCCCACCCCAGCCTTACAGGATATGTGCGGAATTGTCTGGTCACTGGGGGAATACACGCGTCTCGTGTGGATCAGGTCATGCAAAATGAACATGGCCTTGCAAAGTGGGCACTCGTGTCAAGTTCAGGGAGCCTAATACCTTCTCGCTCCTTGATAATTGCACAGTCTTGGGCCAGTTAACTTATCTGAGCCTCTGCTTTTCATCTGTATAATGAACATATTGTTTTGCTTATGTAGATAACGGGACTACTCTAACAGCACATTTTAGATGTAGTGCTATAAAGTACTGTAATCACGGTGCTCTGGAAATGTGGGAAAGGTGCTCAAAAGCCGTCCAGTCATGGCCTGTGTGACTAATGACAGCTGAGAGTGGTACTTCCCAGACTTGAGGTTTCAACAACCTGAACTCTGTTGCATTATCACAGACAGACAGATAAAGCCGTCCCTGAAAACACAGCCAAATGTGTGCTTTATCCTCCTCTAGTGGATGGTCCAAGCATTGCAGCCTTTTCCTAGCTTCAGTGCACCTGCAAAGAGCAGTTCCAGACACCTGCCTTCTGTATTTCCGTCGCTCTGCTCCCTGAGTTCCACCTTCAGGGAAACTCCACCCATTTTTCTTTTTGGCATTGCCTCAAACGGTCTTACAATAACACGGTGCTGTTAAATGTGTCATTTTCTGAGAATGCTCTAATGCTTTTCCCCTTATGCCTCCAGGGTTTCCTTTGTCACTCCCTCCTTTCCTGGTTTATTTCAGTATGCTCAGCATAAAGCCCGTAGCAGTGAGTTGTCACAGCTCAGCTTAGCTGAGTTGTGGCCTGAGCAGTGTCCCTTGCAAGAAGCATAGCTATGGAATCTTCCTCGAGGGAAAGCACCACATAATATTGAGTTTCATCTCCTTTCATTTTGTTTTTTGTGTATCAGCAACACAGCATTACTGGCTGGGGATGGAGGGAGCTTTCAGCATTTCATTCACCTCCCACCTCCCTACCTTTGATCTTCCTTGGATGGCTGAAGGAAAAAAGATGTCCTCACCCCAGCTCCAGCCACACCACGAATGTACATAGAAGACTTACTCCTTTGGTATTAGGCATTTGGCAGTCAGAGGGTTGCTTCCCATGAGAAAGTTATGACCTAGGGAGACAGGGGCAATGCATTTGAAATTCTCACCTGCAGGGGTGTCCAACCATTTTTCTTCTCTGCTGAACATTGGAAAAAAAGTTGTCTTGGACCAAACATTGCACAACACTAACAAAAGCTGGAGAGGGAAGGAAAAAGGGTCCATGCCTAATTTTCACTATATTTGACACACAGATAAGCAAAACAGTCCTCAAATAATCCCCATGCGGCCAATGGGCTGCAGGCTGGGCATCACACTAATTATGCTTCTGTGATGGTCTTACCACTCGGTGATAACAGTCATAATAACAACAATAGACATGAAGTGGGATCTGTGTACTAATCTCTCACTAGGTGCTTTATATACATATTATCTCTTTTGATATGCCAACAATACTGGTAGGTAGTAGGGAGTATTCTTTAAACACTTTTTACAAATAAGGAAACCACTGTTCAAGGAAGTTAAATAAGTTACCCAGATATAACCATAATACTATGGGAAGCAGAGGAGAAAATATTTTGGTTGCCCACATTTATAGCCGAGTCTTGCCAATAGTTTTTTCTTATGCATTTCCTTATTCACGTCACACATTGGTCATCAATCTTTATATATCATTTTTCTCCCCTGGAGATTCTGGAATTGGCCACACATTTGCTTAGCCCTGACACTAAGCAGTCATTATTTCTTGATCTGGTTTGGCATAGAATATAAATCCTATTTTCCATTCAATGAATACATGTTCACTGAAGGAAAGGAGGAAAAAATTCCCAGGCTGAGATAGTCAAGGGAAATCTTCATAGTAGAAATTCAGCTCAGCCTGGGAAGAAAGGTATAGGGCCTGGATAAGGCAAGTGAATTATGATAGTAGCTTAATTATTGGGTGCTTACTGTAGGCTATGTTAATCCATTGACAGCCCACTACCATGCTAGGAGATACAGACTATTACCGTATCCACTTCTCAGATGAAAAACAGAAGCACAAAGAGGATAATTAGCTTATGCTGAATCACACAGTCCATTCAAAGCAAAGCCAGGATTCTAACCTGGGCACTGGCTTTGGAAGCTGTGCCCTTAATACACCGCACATTTTAAGAGGGCAGCCGCATCTGGTCACTGATGTACTCTAAGAATCTGGCACACAGTAGACGCTTAACATACAATACATGAATGAATATCTTCTTCTTTTGGTAAAATAAAAGAGGGAAGGTATTCCACACAGGAGAAGTGGCCAGTGACACAGAGGAAGAAACACCAATGATGTTTTAGTGATAAATTGATTTCCATATGGCAAGAATTGAACTACTGTATATTTGGCAAGGTGGGGTGGGGCTAGTCTTACGAGTTTGGACTTTGTTTGGCTCTTGTGATCAGGGTCATCACTTTGTCCCTGTCCAGTTTGCATAAACCATGGATGCTATGTTTTAAGGTCCCACGGACCAAAGATTATCTACTATTACTTAATAGTGATGTTCAACCATTATGCCACAGCTCACTGGTGTTCAGTAAGAGGATCATAGGTGTGCTGTGAAAGTTTTTAAAGATCGCTAGTTAAATTATTGTCAGAAGAAGTGCAAAGCACAATAAGTATGTTCTTTTTTTTTTTACTCTTTTTTTGATCAACATAATTTAAGTGTGCCTGAGAAGTATAGGTTCGAGTGTGCTGTGAGATAAAAAAAAAAAAGGTTGAAAACACTGATAATGGATTGTAGTCTAGCAAAATAAACTGTCCGCACATTTTTCTTACGAGCCCTTCGAGTGAACAAATGATGTGTTTGTGGAGGTGGAAGGGGCTAGAATTTTCTGTGGGGGAACTCAGCATAAATAGGAGGGAGCTGCCTTGGCTTGGAAAAGACTAGATCAAATATCTGGTTTTGAGAAGGTCTTGGTTATTGGCATCTATTCCTTTTGCTCCTCAAAGTACTAATTACCAAACAGGGCGATTTTGATCACTGTAATGACATACTTTGACTTTTCTGAGCAACTCACGTTTCATGCAAATTGAAGGCATTTCAATGCATTTCGTGATATTATCCCCATAGAATGCCGTATCTGGAACTAGGGCAAAGAAGTACATCATCCAGACGGTCTTCACTGAGATTCCAGCGGTAGGAAACAGACAAACAAAAACCCAGAAATGAATGAAACTCCTCCACAGTCCTTCTCCTTTCTCCCCACCCCCCTGCCACCACCCTTCACAGTCTGTTTCTTTTGGAGACCTGGATAACCTGAGAAAAATCCTCTTCGTCAGAAAACGGAATTAATCAAAACATAGTATTTGACTGCTGCTCCTGATAAAGTCAAGAAAAATGATTCCTAGGCTACCAAAGGGCTGAGAATGTGAAAGTCAAAACCCATTAAAATCCAGGGGGAATTGCCCTTGAAATAAGGTGGCTCTGTGAAAGTGTGGGCGGTTCTGATTTCCAGGGGGAATTGTGCGGTAAATCAGTCGCTCCGAAGATATTCAGCCTGTTGAACTCAGTGGCACCTTCCCTCATAATGCTTTTCTTTCTCATCGCAGGCAGAGGAGATGGTATCAATGCCGAACAAAACTGAGCTCCAACTTTTACTTTATTGTATTCTCCCATCTAGAAACTCTTATCAGGGGGATAAAACTGGGAATAAAACCTAGCAGTTTGGAAAAAAAAAATCATTTTGTTAATGAAAGAGTCTGTGACTGGTGGTAAAATACACACTGGGGCATCATTGGAAGAATTAACCAGGATCAAGGAAGCGCTGCTTTTCATGAGAACTTCTCTTAGGAATATGTGCACAGAAACGTATTAAAAATGTGTGCTGCTGGGCACCTTTTGGACAGCATTTGGCATAAATCCCGGGAGAGTGATGAAAAATAACGTGATGGTGTTTAGAGTTGATTCCGTTATTTTTATATATGTTATAACTCATTGGAATCTTCACAGCGGTTCACATCAAGTGGAGTGTTATTGCCTCATTTTACAGAAAAGGAAATTGAGGCTCAGCTGGATTCGATTATTAGCCTCAGTTCCCAGCGAGCAGGAAAGAGCAGGTGTTCGAACTCAGATCTGCTTTACTCCAAAGACCATTCTCTCAATTGCTAAACTGTTGGTGAACGGTGATTCACAAAAGTCTGTTTGCTACAGATGTGTCATTGTCCATGCAGGACTCTTGTCTTCTCAGTCGTGATGGGGTGGTGGCTCCTAATTTCTCTTTTAAGTGAACCATGCATCTTCCTTATCCTACCTCCTAATGAAAAATGCACTGATCATTCACTCTCTTCTTGCATGTTTTAAATT
This sequence comes from Otolemur garnettii, assembly GCF_000181295.1. Taxonomy (NCBI): domain Eukaryota; kingdom Metazoa; phylum Chordata; class Mammalia; order Primates; family Galagidae; genus Otolemur; species Otolemur garnettii. Next base: position 5,327,446 of record NW_003852415.1, read on the forward strand.
TAGCAAGTGCTCATTTTTACACCCACCCTGGGAAACAGAGGCAGGTAAGGGAACACTGAAGCCTAAGTTTGAGTAGCCCCTCTCTTTCTTACCAGATGTGACTCGGCATCTCAGAACCTTAGACAATCTCTTTGAGTTTGTCACTTATGAAATGGGACTTAGAGCGGTACTGACAATGTATGTTTGTAAGAATAAGTGAGGTAGCATCTGTCAGCACGCAGCCCATTGGTGGCATCAGCAGATGGGTGCTGAGATGAAACGGGAAAGGTACGACAGTCTCCATCATGAAGAAACCCCTAGAGCAAGGGGCAGAGGAGGCAAACAAGTAATCAAGGTCAATCCACTTTCCTGGGCTAAAAAGTGGGGCTAATGATACTATTTATCTAAAAGGATTGGTATGAGGATCAAATGGGATGATGCGTGGAGAGTACTTGAAGTGCTCATAGTAAGTGAGCACGTAGTGATGTAGTTAGCTAAGTTTTAGCTACAGTAACTGTTCCATCAGAGGCTGGCACTGATATTATATTAGCTCTCTGTAAAAAGTTTCTATCATTGGACTAAGTTGGAGAAGGTATCATGAAAACAGTGACTTTCGGGCTGGGTCTTGGGGCACGTAGAGGAGCCTTCCATGCTGCTTCAGACTCTTCACCATCATGGCCAATGTATAACTATGTTTAAGTGTGGTGTGTAGGAACATTGGAGTGAAAGTTGGTAATGCCAGGAGTGCTGGTGTGTGCTAGAGTAAGAGTGGAAGGGAGCATGGTGTCATCATCAATCAAGCTCAGATTTCATGGAAAGAAAAGTACTCAGTGAAGTGCAGATTAGAGGACCCCGTCACCTTGCCCACTGCATCAATAGCATGTATGTATTTGGAAGCAAAAGTCTTTGGGGTTCATTATAATGAAAGGAATGATGGCACCAAGTCCAACCTCCATTCAAATTCTGCTTTGTCACTAACTAGCTCGTTGATCTTGGATGGCAAGATGACTATATAATTATACTGACATCCTGAGGTTTCATTTTCCAGCTCTTCAAAGGCAGTAACAATTGTATACCGTCAATTATGTAACATGATAAACATTTGAGATAACATGCATCAAGTGTGTAATGTTATATAGAGTCTTAGAAAAAGAAAAATACTACTTATTTATATATTGTAATTGTAGATATAATTTATACATACATGTGAACATAAAGTTATATGCTTATATATGATATATAATCTAAATACAATTATATTTGTGATTATAGTGAAATGCCAAGTATTATGCTAAGAGTTCTATGGAGTTCTCCTTTAATCCTTTCAATAAATACATGGGTACACATAAATAAATATCATCCATATCTTGCAAAGAAGGAAGTTAGAGAAGCTTAGAGAGCAACTGTCACATGGGATGATGATATGATTGACAGAAAGATTCCAACAGGCTCAGATGGAGGATGTTAAGTTTTTTTAATGATAACGATACAGAAGCATACAGAGATGGTATAGCCGATAGTTTCAAAGCAATATGCTCCCAAAGAGAGTGCAGCTTCCCAGTATTGCCCATGGGTCCTGCAGCCAGGGGTGATACCTCCTGTTTGGAGGAAAGATTCTGTTGCATGAAGGAGCTTTTTCTGCTCTTCTCATGGGAGGCCTATCTCTTGGCTCTCTTTCCTCCACATCTGACTGTTTAGGCCAGCAGTTCTCAACCTATGGGTCACAACCCACAGGAACTGTATTAAAGGCTCACGGCATTAGGAAGCTTGAGAACCACTGGTTTAGGCCATTCTGGCCATCTGCTGGCTGAGCTGCCCACCAGTCGCAAGTTATGAGTGCAGAGGAACTCCAGCACATTCCTGCTAGTTGACTGTGACACTGGTGAGAAGCACATCTGTTCCCCAGGAGCATTTCCTGTGAAAACTGGCCTAAGGTTTGTCCAAAGTCCCCTATTACAGGGCATTCAGTAGTTTGCTCAAGATCACATCAGTGCATGGAAAATTAGAACTCAAACATGGTCTAAGCGTTCCAATGGTTATGTCATGGGCTGTTAAGATTCAGATTGAGTATATAATTTGCAAATAAGTGTAGAAGGAGAAAAATTAAAAATCAATTTCCAAAGAACAGAAGTTAGATATTCTATAATAAAGCTGTTGGTTGCATGATGCTAGCAAAACTAAGGACCAAAGAAATTAGAGAAGACCAATGGCTGCAATTACTGCGGAGGAGGAAGTCCATTCCAGATTTGCAAAAGACTCCTTCCAGGAGGGCTTACTAGATCCGCCATCACACTTGTTTGTCTTCCAGCTGAAATACAGCCACTACTTCTCACTTCCCTCTCACGTTAAGCTGCTGACTATGCTACTCCAAAACAACATGTGGTAAACGTATTTTAAACAACTTTTCACGTTTTTCCCCCTACCATTTTCCCCTAGAGAATAACAATTGCTAAGCCAAGACATTTTATAGGAATGTTAAGAATTCTTCTCTCACTTTGCCAAAGTGACTGCTGGCTCGGAGGAAAATTAGAAATAAGTGGTGAAAAGCAACTTAGCAGAGAGGGACATTTCCTAAACAAGTAAATGATAGGAAAATACCCAGGTGTGAAAAAGAGGTAGTGGGTTAAATCAGGAGGACAGTACCGTTAGGCGTCAC
>NW_003852415.1:5330594-5330956 GCF_000181295.1 Otolemur garnettii
CCAGGGACTTAGCTGCATGAAGACAACATAAAATTGTTGTGTCATATTTATTACCTCACAATCTGTAGATCTTAAGTCCAGACATGAATTAGTTGGTTCTTTGCATTAAAACTCCACAAGGCTGTAATCAAGGCCAGAGTTGTGATCTCATCTGAAGCTTGGGATCTTTTTCCAAGTTCCTGTGATTGACAGGATGTTATTTCCTGGAAGTTGTAGGACTGAGGCTCCTCAGCTTCTCTAAACTGCTTGTAGTTCCCTCACACGTGAGCCTTTTCATAGGTGATTCATACTATAGCAGTTGACTTCTTCAAAGCCAGCAGTAAAGAAAATTAAACAATGCGTTTATATTTATATTAATATAA
>NW_003852415.1:5331205-5334875 GCF_000181295.1 Otolemur garnettii
TGAGGAATGAACGGGAAATTTCCACATATGAAATTTCTCCTAACAGAAAAATCAGAGAAATATGTTATAACCAACTAAATGACAAAACAATAGAAATTACATGGGCTTGCAGAAAAATAAGAAATTACAGGTAGATAAATTAGAGAAACAGTCAGTTAACAGGACAACTCACAGTACATGGGTTTGAGTCCCTTGGGAAGGAAAATGTTTCTGTAAATAACTGTGTTTCTTTCAATTCTTTGTGTCCCTCCCTTGTGCTCAGGGTTCCCTTATCATGGCTTCACGGTTGTATAAATGACTTACTAGAATGCTATTAGTCTCATTATTTTAAGACATAAAAGAGCACCCTGTGTCTGTACTTGAGTTCAGTTTAAGTTAAAGACAAACAAAATTCACATACAAGAAGAGCTCTTATAAGATGGCAGAGACATACTACTGATCTAAGGCTCATTTGTTTTAATCGAGATCTTTAGTTGTGGATTATCAGTGGAAAGTATTATATGGTAAATGCAATTTTAGCAAGATCTTGTTTTCCTAGTTGCATAAGAGAGCACCACAGGGTAATAACCAACAAGAAAGGAATAGTTTACTGGCAAAAATAGAGAAAAGACATCTCTATTTTTAATCTACCTAAATGTAAGTACATATTAATATCTACAAATAGTTACTTCTGAAAGAAACCGTGCCTGAATATCTTTTTGTATCCTTAAAGGCTGTGCTGAGTAGACAGCACATATCAGGCATGTAATGTTTACATATTCCACAGACAGAATTTGGGGACTAAAATGTTGGTATTTGTTTGGCTATAACCATTGAATCTAGGAAAATAATTGCCAGAAAACCCCAACATGAACTTGTTAAATCAATGATCTTATTTTAGCTCTGGTGAGTGTGGATGACTTTCCCATCTATTCTATGGATTATAATGTACAAACATCTTTTTAAAAAAAAAAAAAGATCTATGTTACTAACTTCTAAGGTTGTAGCTTTTGAGGAGCTTTGTTATGTTCTAATCATAAAAGGAAGACTTATTGGATATGTTTCTATGTCATATCAAAAAATATAATAATGTGATATCAAGATAATTTTATAAAAGTATATTCCCAGTAGCATATAGTCTTTTGAACCATGGAGAGTATGATAAATGGTTACTGGATTATTTTCTTAAGGTTGCTGTAGCAAAGTAACTTAAACAGTGTGGTGTAAAACAACAGAAATTTATTAGCTCATATTCCAGGAAACTAGAAGTTCAAAATCAAGGGCTCCGGGGGCCAAACTCTCTCTGCAGGTTGTAGTGGAGGATCTTTTCTTGCCTCTCCCTGAATAGTGGGGTTGTTGGGAATCCTTCGAGCCCTTGGCTTGTAGCTGCATGACTCCATCTCTGCCTTTATCCTCCCATGTCAGCCTTCTCTCTCTCTCTGTGGCTGTGTATCTGTGATGTGCTTTCTGTGTATCTGTGATGTGCTTTTTAGCACCATTTCGGACACTAAATATGTTTATGCCCCTCACACCACCCAATCCTCTGACACCGGCGGCCTAGCCTATAATTTAATTCAATCTGAAAGTAATGACCGGGAGTGAGCAACAGGCCCCACAGGTTATGGGCTCAGTCCTACAGGTGCCAATCACAAGTCTGGGCCACCTGCACTGCTAACTGGCCATCTGTAAAGGAGGGGTTCCACACCCCCCCCCTCAGATTTGGTAATTTGATAAAATGGCTAACAGGACTTCAAAAAAATACATTACTTGCATTTACAAGTTTATCATAATATAAAGGATATAATTTAGAAACAGCTAAATGGCAGAGAGACGTAAAGCAGGTATGGAAAAGGGGTATAGAACGTCTTTGCCCCCCAAACTTCCCCACCACACCCCCAGCACTTGTATGTGTCCTGCAACCTGGAAATTTTCCAAATCCCATTGTCTGGGGTTGTAAGGAGGTTCCACTTATAAAAGCATGATTAATTAAATCATTGTCCATCTGTGAGACGATTCACTCAATCTCCAGCTCCCTCTCCCTCTCCAAAGGCCTGGAATTGGGGGTTAAATTTCCAACTCTCTAAACACACTGTTGGTTCCTCTGGCGACCAGTCCCCATTGTAAAGCTATCTAGGGTCCCCCTAAGAATCACTTCATTAGGATAAACATAGACCAGCACGAGAGGGGCTTATTATGAATAATGAAAGAGCCTAATCACTTAGGAAATTTCAGGGGTTTTAGAAGCTCTTGTGACAGACACCAGGGACAAGACCAAGTACAGTGGAATCTCCACGGTTGACCACCTCCCTACAGTGACCACCTCCTTAAGTTGACCTCATTTTCATAGACTGGCCATGTACCACATGTACATATCAGTACAGAAGGCCTTATTCTTTATATTAGCCATCTCTGTGGTCAACTTACAGAGGTTCTCCTGTATATATATATTTCTTATAATATCACAAAATCACAGGCTGTCCTGTAGCCAAACTTCCCTTTTCCCTAAATGAAACCAGCCATCAAATCACGACCAACTCTAATATAGTATGACCTGGTCTTAGCTTGATTACATCTGAAAAGATTCTATTTTCAAACAAGGTAATATTTGTAGGTACTAGGGCTTAGGACTCAACATCTTTTTGAGAGATAAAATTCAACCCAGAACTAAAACTAATTGGCTTTCCTTCTCTTGAGCGACCTTGTGATCGAAGCTCAGCAATTTTCTCTAAGGAATAGCACTTCACAGGATGTTCTCTAATCACATCCTAGTTGCTTTGGGAGCTCCCCCTAGGCCTGGCCTGCCCCACTTAGTGTAGTTCACTTCTGAGAGTGCTACGGGCCCCAAGGCGAGACTCATGAGGACCTGGAAAGTACACTGCAAGGCAGAGTAGAATGAGCATGGCGCAGATGAAATTGTGTGACGTAGAGAAGGGAGATGTTGCTCGAGATGTGCTTGGTTGGGAGCGTGTCAGTCCCTCTGCATCCCCGTCGTGGTCCTGAGATCAGTGTACTCCACATGGTACTGAGTAAGACCAGATGGCTCCACGGCCATGGTTTCTGAGTTGCTGCAGCAGCAGGAGGAAGATCATAACAAGCTGATATCTGTATCCACAGGGGCCTGAATGTTGATCCCTCACTTCAGATCGACATACCTGATGCATGAGAGAGATACGCTTAAGTTTACAGTGCACATCAAGACCACACTACCCACATTTCAGAGGCTGGAGTTTTCTGTTACAAGGCTATGAAGACTTTGTGTGGCTACATGACACTCTCATCAAAACAACAGACTTTACCTCTTTCACATTTCCATGGATGGAGCTGGAACATATTCTTCTTAGCAAAGTATCTCAAGAATGGAAGAAAAAGTATCCAATGTACTGAGCCCTACTATGAAACCAATTTATAGCTTTCTTATGAAAGCTGTAGCCCAATTATAGCCCAAGAAGAAGAGAAATGTGGAGAGGGAGGGGAGGAGGGAGGACTTGTGGAGGGATGGTAATTGGTGGGACCATACCTATGGTATATCTTACAAGGGTACATGTGAAACTTACTAAATGTAGAATATGAATGTCTTAACACAATAACTAAGAGGATGGCATGAAGGCTATGTTAACCAGTTTGATGAAAATATTTCAAATTGTATATAAAACCAGCACATTGTACCCCATGACTGCATTAACAACACAGT
>NW_003852415.1:5334895-5335562 GCF_000181295.1 Otolemur garnettii
AAACAAAAAAACAAAAATAACCAGACTATGCTGGACTTATTATTCCGCCTGCTCCTACAAAGCCTGACTTTGATGGTCCTCGAGAGAAGCTGCAGAAACTGGGAGAGGATGAAGGGTCCATGACCAAAGAAGAATTGGCCAAGATGAAACGAGAACTGGAGGCTGAGTAGCTTGCTGTCTTTGAGAAGACTGTATCTTCCCATGATGCCTTTCTTCAGTGGTTTTCTTCTCACCCTGTTCTCAGTAAAGACCGAAACTGACACGTTTCCTAGACTATGATCAGGATATAAGTGTTAGGCGGAAAAATACCAAAGACATGTTTGGTGGCTTTTTCGAAAGTGGTGTGAAGAGTGCTGATGAAGTCCTTTTTTCTGGAGTTAAGGAGGTGGATGACTGCTTTGAGCAAGAGAACTTTCTTATTAATTATTACAATAGGATTAAGGATTCCTGTGTGCAAGCTGACAAAATGACCAGATCTTATAAAAATGTTGCAGATGACTACATCCAAACTGCAGCTTGCTTGCACAGCCTGGCTTTAGAAGAGCCCAGGGGCATAAAAAAGTACCTATTGAAGGTTGCTGAGCTATTTGAGAACCTTACAAAAGTAAAGGGTCAAGTCTCATCAGATGAAGATTTAAAGCTTCTCTGATACTACATGCTCAACATA
>NW_003852415.1:5336155-5339642 GCF_000181295.1 Otolemur garnettii
TAAAGGCAGTCACCTGGCCAATGTTTGTCTCACGTTTTCTTGTGCCCATGTCCCTACTAATTGTTAGGGAGGTGCCCGTTACAACAAATGATTCAGCTGCTTGTTAACAGGTAACAGACATTCCATTCCTTAATACTTGTTTTTTTGCTCAGTTACTCCCATAACCTCAAGTGTCTGTACTATAACAACAGCAAGAAAATCTCACTTTTGTACCCATCCTTTGCAGCTCCATTTTTGTAGGTGGGGTACAAATACCTACTTGAGGGAAAGGTATGTAGAGAAACAAATAATAAGGCCTCCTTTAGAAGATAGCCAGGTCTCCAGTGAGGGAGATATGAACGCTGATCCTAATGGTAGTGGGGGATACACGTGTTTGGGCTTCTGTTTATAATTTTATAAAAAGTATATAATAATAAATCACGAAAACAAAAAAGAAAAGGGAGATGTGTAACCTGTTGAGGAGGTAGCCATGGGCGGCGGGAGCAGTGTGGGAGGCAGAAACAGCAGGAGCAAAGACAGACAAGAACCCCAGGGGTACGTGGAGTGGCAGGCTAGTTGTCCAACTTGGCTGGAGTATAAGGCGTGTTTGGAGGGACAGGGATATGGGCTGTGGCAGCACAAATTTTATCTCATAAATATTCATTGAGAGAAAAGGAACGAGACCACATTGGATTTTCCTTGCCTAATTTTATTGCTAGATAATAAACAGGTAGGGGATCTCCAGGTGTGTGCATGTGTGTGTGTGCACACGCACACGTGTCTGTGTCTGCAGAGATTTACTAGTAATTTTTTTAACACTACTACTGGGTGATGTGTTGTCATAACAAGGGTGTGATTTGGGTTGTGTTAATATCCCTATTTTGCAGATGAGAAAACTGAGGTGTTGAACAATAAAAAACTCATCCGGGGTCACACAGCCCTGGTAACTGTTGGGTTCAGGAATTGAACCCAGGTCTAACTGATTCCAGAGCACAGGCTCTTACCCTCTGTGGAGCGGCCTGCAGTTGATGTCTGAGAGGAGTTGGCACTCCGGGGCTGAGGGCTTAGCTGTGATTCCTTTCAGAGTGAGTTTTCCATGGGAACTTGGCCTGACATCTGTGCCTGGGGGAGGGGCTTTCGAAGGTGACTTAATCATGTCCATGAACCTGGTCACTGGCTGAAGTTGTACACTGGAGCAAAGATGAACAAAGATAGCTCTGGCTTCTCCATTCCTATTTGTGAAAATTGGCAGATATACTGACTCAGCACGTAGTCGCCAAATTAATGAGGAGATATGAGCAATTGAGTGTAAAACTGTGTTTGGGGGAGCTTTAAACTATTGTTTCAATGAAAGAAAAAAATGACCAAATCAAATGGGAAATTAGTGATCAAGTAAAAATTAGAATTAAGATCTTCTATCTCCAAGTTCAGTATATTTTCTATTAGAATTTAAAAAATAAAAGGACCTTGCAAGGAAGATATCTGGAGAGAAGGGCCAAAGTAAGGCAAGGACATGGCAGATACAGAGAGTGATAGGGAGGACAGTGCAGAAATTTGGGAGAGAAGGATACTAGAGGGGACTGTCCTGAATCCTGGCAAATGCCCTTCACTTTCATAAGCCCTGTGAGTTTCTCTTTCCTTGTGAGGGGTAATGCAGAGAGGAGGAAAGTAGCAATCAGAACAATGCAGTTTCCCAGAGGGCCCTTTAACAGAAACCCCCCCCCCCCACTATTGTTAGTGCTCCCCTTACTCTGGTCTCCTGGGCTTGCTAAACTGCTCTGTAGCACTTAAGGAAGGCTGTATCGCTAATTGTGCTGAACACCTTCAGAGGTGGCTCCGTGGAGCAAGCAAGACCCAGCAACTCAGGCTCTAATGGGTTTGATTGTGGTCTCTGGAGTGAAAACTACCTCTCAAAAGCTGCTACAAGACAGCTATCGGGAGGTTTGGTGGGAAGATTTAGTGCTGCTCTTTGAGGAATCGATGTCTAAGCTCTTCAGAACCTTCTGCCACCTCGGACGGATTCTAGGTGGTTCCCCAGTGGGTACAATCTAACTGTCATCACATAAATGTACTTATCTTAATGGGAGCCTAACCCCTGGATTATGAGGTCCTCATCGCCTAGTTATAAGGGTAGGACAAGCACACACGAAGTGATGAATGAGCGTTAACTGCTGAGCTGTATAGTTCTGAGGGCCTGTTCAGGGTGCAGAAAGAGAAGATATTCTAGGGCGTCTGCAATAGTCATGACTGGGGAGGTGAGGATTGTAGAATATGAAGAAACTACTTTAGAGAGACGGGTGGTTGGCATCCAAACAGATTCCTGGTAGTTGGAAGCAGCCTGTGGATAGGGAATGAGAATATACACAGAATGGCTGGAATGAAATAGAAATCATGTGTTTCTCTTGAATATAACAAGGAAAAAGTCAAGTTTGCTATTAGTTTGTCTTTCACATCCCGCCCTAATGCTTACTACTTTCCCATATTCCCAAAGAGGCGTCAGGCTCGGAGTCTTCACAGGGCATCAGTATCTACTGATAATTTATTAGTATTTTATTTCATTCTATAGGGTGAATATCACTTATCTGAAATGCTTGGAACCAAAAGTGTTTCAGATTTCTATTTTTTTTTTTATTTTTGGAATATCTGTATGCACATGGTAAGGTATTTGGGGATGGAACCCAAGTCTAAACATGAAATTCATTTGTTTTATATAGGCCCTGAATCTGTCACATGTGGTCAAGTGCCACCACGTTTTAAATTTTGGAGCATTTTGGATTTTAAATTTTCAGATTAGGGTACTGGACCTGTATTTATTTTTCTGGTACTTCCACAGGCAAACGACACTGGTTTTTCTATTTATAGGACTCGTGCAAAATGATTTTAAAATGATAATCTATGTAGGGAAAAAGAAGAGAGGCAGTTTGCAGAGAAAAATGAAGTAAATTACAATTCAGTGGGTAGATAGATGCTGTAAACCGTATGACATTGTTCTCTCATTGACTCAAGTTTGCAAGAGCTGTTGTTGACCAAGAGTGACCACAATAGGATGTTGATCCCAGTCTTCAAGTTCCTAATCACCCTTCCACTTCTCACCCCAGATAGAAGAAAATGGAATCGCCACACCGTTCCCTCAGAAACCGTTGGGATCGTCTTAGTTCTTGATTCCTGCTGACTCTCTTTCTTAAAGTGGAAATGTTTTTTCAGACCATCCAAACCTACCCAGGGTAGGTCCCTGTAAATATATGACAAATAAATTTAAAACGAATCAATACATAAATTAGTTATGACTTTTCCAAAAAAAGTTCCAACTGAATTGCAGTAAGTGTCCAAACTAAGATAATGGCAACAGTAAGCAAGAGTTACCCCGATCTGGGTAACACCTGTCAGTGAGAACTAACACATCAGAGTTAATGTTCCTCAGCCATTAATCTCCACAGGCAGCATATGGGAATTTTGTTAAAATGCAGGTTCTGATTCAGTACGAGGCCTGAGAGTCTGAATTTCTAAG
>NW_003852415.1:5340067-5341149 GCF_000181295.1 Otolemur garnettii
TATTTTGGGTTGTATTTTATTATAGAAGCCTGATTGGCTCCTAGCAAACAATGATCAGAAGAGGGCTGTGAAATTCTATAACAGCATGACCTAATTAAGATGGGTGTTTGCCCTTGAGGAATAAAGGTTGCCCGAGGTCACCCAGTAAGGGACAAATCTGCTATGCAAACTCAAGTCCTCTGCTAAGGCTCTTGCCTTAACACTCATCACCATTTCAGGGTTTGTTGACCAGCAACAAAAACTGTCAACCTTCCGAATATCTCTCTTGCTTCTGGGACTATAGGTGGCCAGTCTGTGGGCCAAGGGTATTGAGGGTTACAGAGGTGAGATTCCTGCTGGCTCAGAAGCATAGAGAACAGGGGATTGAGGGCCAGCAGGCTCTGCTGCCCACCTAGCAATTATCCTCTTATTGATGTGGACTTTGGGGATGGGCAAATCTCTGACAGAAGGATTAAGGAACCAGCACAGAATTAGGTCTTCCCTGCTCTGCAGTGATAAACCTTACTTAACATTATTTTATTAGTTGAATTTTTAAGTTTAGAAGCTTCAGTCAAGAACTGCAAATTAAGTTGTATACTTTAGTCTTTCCCAGCTTGTAGCTATCACCAGGCCATGGTTGTTCCTTGACACCCTTCCTCAACGCTGGACTCTTCACCAGCCTTGAAACCCAGAACACAATTATTTATTTTAGATTGGTTTTCTTTAATTAATTTTATCATTCCTATACTTTCCCCCTTATTTTCTTATTTGTGTGCTCTATGTCTGCTGTTCCTTAGCTGCTGTGATGTTTCCCAGATACGTGGAACTAGTGACATCAGATATTACCTTCAGAAAACTAAGCAGTCACACAGCATTATGAAGGCTAAATGCCAAGCCTGAAGCCTGAGTCCTGGTGGTGCAGAGGTCATTTGTGATGAAGGGTCTGGACCTATGTTCCTTTGGGGATACCACAGAGTGGTATCTCTTTGTTGTCCTGTCTCTTTCTATATATAAATACTCACATACTTATGTGTTAGTGTGTAGTGTATAGATATTTCCATGCATACATGTATGCTTATAAATAATAGTAAGATCAGGCAGGA
>NW_003852415.1:5341169-5348631 GCF_000181295.1 Otolemur garnettii
TGGGGATGGGCAAATCTCTGACAGAAGGATTAAGGAACCAGCACAGAATTAGGTCTTCCCTGCTCTGCAGTGATAAACCTTACTTAACATTATTTCATTATTTGAATTTTTAAGTTTAGAAACTTCAGTCAAGAACCACAAATTAAGTTGTTTACTTCAGTCTTTCCCAGCTTGTAGCTGTCACCAGGCCATGGCTATTCCTTGACACCCTTCCTCAATGTTGGAATCTTTACCAGCCTTGAAACCCAGAACACGATTATTTATTTTAGATTGGTTTTCTTTAATTAATTGTATCATTCCTATACTTTCCCCCTTATTTGATTATTTGTGTGCTCTATGTCTGCTGTTCCTTAGCTGCTGTGATGTTTCCCAGATATGTGGAATTAGTGACATCAGATATTACCTTCAGAAAACTAAGCAGTCACCCAGCATTATGAAGGCTAAATGCCAAGCCTGAAGCCTGAGTCCTGGTGGTGCAGAGGTCATTTGTGATGAAGGTTCTGGACCTGTGTTCCTTTGGGGGTCACAGAGTGGTATCTCTTTGTTGTCCTGTCTCTGACTATATGTAAATACTCACATACTTATGTGTTAGTGTGTAGTGTATAGATATTTCCATGCATACGCGTATGCTTATAAATAATAGTAATACCCGGAAGGACCTGTGGCTCAAGGAGTAGGGCGCTGGCCCCATATACTGGAGATGTCGGGTTCAAACCTGGACCCGGCCAAAAACTGCAAAAAAAAAGAAAAATAATAATAAGATCAACATTTGAAAATGGGGATATATTAAAAAAGAGAATGTAAAAGTCAACTATCACCCCTAATTTTTCAACCAGAAATAACTGTAGTATATACATTTTAGTATATGAAGAATTTACTTATATATAGGAAAGAACACATTTAATTTTTAAAAAATATTTCTGATATTTTTTCTTTCATTAAAACTCTAATATATGATCATGCTGGTAAAACAACATAAAATATTACCATGCAACAAGGAACACAACCATAAATAAATACATTTTAATTACAATGATGCATTTTGGGAAAGGAAAGAAAATATATACCTGCCTGTTGGTTTGGTACAAAATTGAGTTATGAAATAACAATAATTATAGTACCTGGTATTGTGACTTAACATCTACACATTTGTCACTGTTTTCATCAAAAATGATCTTTTTACGTGTTCATATTCATTGAATAGTATGACCAAATGTATCAACCTATTTTTGTTGATAGGTGAAAAAAGGACACTTGTTTACTCATTTTAATTTCAAAACATTTTGTCACACGAAGCACCAGATACACAGTTAGGAAAAGTCTAAGACAAGGATGACTTGGTAGAGATTGCACTTTCAGAAACAGAAATGCTGTCACTAAAATGTTTTCTTGAGGAAGCTCTTCATTAATCCCTAACATTTTATTAAAAGCATTTCCCTATAAAGTCTTTGGCCTTTTGATTATTTTAAATTATATGTGATTTTTTTTCTTGATCGTCAAAGTAATATATGTCGGCTGTAGAAAATTTGAATACTGAAAAATATTAAAGAGGAAAAGTAAAATCTCTATTTCACCATTCACTGTTAATAGCTATTAACTTTTAATATATTTTCACCATTGGTTGATAGATCTACATATAGATATATATTAATATCTTCATATATCCATGTCTCTATTTATTAATGAACTAAATAAAATTTAATAATTTCTAACAAAACTGGGTCATATCACATTTACAATATTGTAATCTTTTTTCCATTTAGATTTTAGCATGATCTTTCCCTATGTTAATAAAAGTCCTAGTGAATTTTTAAATGGCTTTATAATATTTCTTTCCATGTTCATAATAAAATCATAAGAATATAATACCCCAAGCTAAATGAGCTGAATAGTTCATTCATCCCATATTCTGTGTCTAAATAAGTGGAATTTGATAGTTGGAGGGGTATCATAGTTCCTTATATATTATACAAGTCAAATATTCTGAATATATCTTCAATAGATCCAATGCTACTATCGTCATTAAAAGGTGATGATATTGATTTCTAAGTATTAAGCATCATGTGCACTATCTAGTTAATATTTATAACACTCTCTGAGGTGGATTCTCTTACCTCTACTTTATAGTTGAGGAACCTGGGAATCAAAAATAGAGATTAATAACTCACAGTTAATGAGTGAGGTTCAGTTCCAACAATCCAATCCTATCAACATCCGCGTTCTTAGTCACTACGCTACACTCAATATTGTCAATAAATTCATCTGTTCCTCTCTTGAATATATTTATTTTCCACTTATATGCTCTTGGATACCATGATTCACAATCAGAATTTTTATTCCACACCTAATGTGTATAATGTACTGCACTCAGTTCTGCTGAGAAATACACAGAAATAAAAGCTCTAATACTTGTTGAAGAGATTCCTACAGTCTCTTCAGGGGTGCAGAGTACACCTATGTATGAAGATTAGTTTACTAAAAGGCTTAAGCATTCATATAAGTTAGTAAGATAGGAGCTATTCCTTAGTAGTACAAAAATAATTTTCAAATTAGTTATTATGGTTCACATCATTTTGGATAAGGTGGCCTAAAATGCCCTGCTAGGTCAATAAGTATCTCTGAGAGCAGAGAATAATTGACTGCTGGTCATCATGAAATATCTTCTTTTTTATTTGTTTTGTATTTAATACATTGTATGAGTATATAATAAATTCTTTTGTTTAATACTATCTATATAGTTTCTAAGCCCAGCTCATAACAATTGAGTTCTTAGTCCTTTTCCCATGTATTTACTTGGAGTAGTGCTTTATTTTACTTATTTACTTTATTTCAGAGTATTACAGGTATACACAAGGTTTAGTTGTATAGTTTGCTTATAGTTTTGAATGAAAACTATAAGCGAACCCTTCACCTAGACGGCATGCATTGCACCCTGTAGGTGTGAATTTATTTACCCATCCTCTTCTCCCCACTCCCGCCTGCTATATTTTTGTTGAGTTTTACTTCCATATATGCACATAAACACTGGTCATTCATTTCAATTTAGCATTGAGTACATGCTGTGTTGTTTTATCCATCCTTGTAAGACATAAAATATATTCCAATTTGAAGATGTGCTTCTTCATTTGGTATTTTCAATTTGTTAAAACAAGACCGTGTTTGATATTTTTATTTTCATATACAGTAGTCCTCTCTCATGCAGTTTTGTTTTTTTCCAGTTTTTTGCCAGGGCTGGGTTTGAACCCGCCACCTCCAGCATATGGGGCCGGCGCCCTACTCCTTTGAGCCACAGGCACCACCCCCATCTTATGTAGTTTTGCTTTTCACAGTTTCATTTTCATGAGGTCAACTATGATCTCAAAGCAGTAAATGGAAAATTGTAGGAATGAACAGTTTGTAAATTTTAAATTGCACCTTAATCTGAGTAGCATGATGAAATCTCACACTGTCCTGCTCCATCCCACCTAGGATGTGAATGATTTTTTGGTGCAGCGTCTTCATGTGGTCTGTGCTACCACCTATCTGTTGCTCAGTAGCCATCTCAATTTCTGATCACCTCTCATGGGATCTCACTGCTTGTGTTCCAGTTACCCTTATTTTATTTAGTAGAGAGTCCAAAATGAAAGAGCAGTAATGCTGGCATACTCTTATAATTGTGCTATTTTATTGTTAGTTATTAATTTCTTACTGCACCTAATTTATAAATTACACTTTATTAAAGGTAATGTGGACAAACATTGTATAAACAGGGTTCAATACTATCCTTGGTTTGGGGTATCCACTGGGGACCTTGGAACATATTCCTCAAGGATTGGGGTAGCTACTATAATTTTATCTGGACAGTTATTAGATTGTGATTGAAGATCACAATCTTCAATCTTGAAGAGTGAAGACTCACCAAGAACCAATACTGTATATGATCCAAAATTCTGTTTCAGACAGCCACACACCTATACCTAGATCAGCGGACTTTGAAAGGCTACTGTGTAGACTATAGTCTGAAAATTATTTTATGGAGCTTAGCCATGTGGTGATCTTTTTATGAATAATTCTTCAAATACTTACAAATGTAATGACAGCTATATCGAAACTATGTCAATTACCTGCCCTGCCCTTCCCTTCCCTCATTTTAACTCTGATTCTTATACTACTGGTGAATTCAGAATTCTAACTTGGTGTTGTACCATTTCAAAGTCTCTGACCTTGTGTCACACTGTCTTGCCTCTGATTAAATACCTTCTTTGTATTGATCTTTATATAACATAGAGACAGATATAATCCTTCTAAATGGTCTCATAATTTTGTATAAACCCAAGCAGATAATCGTATCGGGGAATATAGGATTTAGAGAAATTCATTCTGATAACTATGAGAAGGAATTTATAGGTCAATGTGGCATTATATTAATCCTTTTTCATCTTATTACATATTTGGCTCAGAATATAAAAATGTGTACTGACATGAGATCTGTACATTAGGTAGTTATTTATTTTTCTTTGAATAATTCCTTTCTAAAACAAAACGTTGGCCAGCAGAGATGGTGAAAATGCTGGATGGTTAGTCTCATTTGCTAGGATTCACGACGTGCTTCCTAAAGGACTTTGCCAGAATCCATGACCTGCTTCATGAAGGACTTAACTTGATTAGAAACACTGGACTCAGGACCTGAAGGAGCCATTTGAACTTGTTCCGTCTACGAGTTTGCAGAGTTCAGTGTGCATCAGAGTCCATCAGAGGGGCACATTATAATACAGCTTGCGGGACCCACGCCCAGAGTTTGATTCGGTAGCTTTTGGGTGGGACTTGAGAATGCATCGTTAGCATGTTTTCTGATGATGCTGATGTTGCTGTTCTGACTGCAAGACTTTCTTTTTATAGATGAGGAAACTGAGGATGTGAGTTATTCATGTGCATACATTAATCAAATCCTGTTCCTTTTCTGCTAGAAATCCTCATGTGGTTTCCTGGTACACTTGGTATAAAATCCCAAATCCTAATTACCCAGATCTTAAATGCCCCGTTCCTTCCCAGCCTTTCACATCATGATCCCCATGGATCTGTATTGCCCTTCATTCCAGTTATGCAACAGATACATTCTTTTTTTTTTTTGAGACAGAGCCTCAAGCTGTCCCCCTGGGTAAAGTGCTGTCACCTCACAGCTCACAGCAACCTCCAACTCCTGGGCTCAAGTGAGTCTCCTGCCTCAGCCTCCTAAGTAGCTGGGACCACAGGCACCCACCACAACACCTGGCTATATTTTTTGGTTGCAGCCATCATTGTTGTTTGGTGGGCCTGGGCTGGATTTGAAACCACCACTTAGGTGTATGTGGCTGGCGCCTTAGCCACTTGAGCCACAGGTGCCAAGCCAATGGCTACATTCTTATTTCAGCAACTACCATAGGCAATTGCCAAAGAACAATGAGTGAAGGTTTTACTTGCAGGAATGTCCAACCTATGACCCACGGCCCATGGGCTGATTTTGTGAGGACTTTTTCTTATCTGTGGTGTCAGACATCAAAAAAGTATGCACAGCCTTTTTTTTTGGCTAATCAGCTTTGGTTAGTGTTCGTATATTTAATATGTGTCCCAAGACAATTCTCATTTTTCTAGAGTGCTGCAGAGCTAATAAAGTTTGGACACGCCTGATTACAGAGACTTTCAACCCCATTTTTCAATGTCTGCCATTTCCCTGAGTCTCCAGGTATAGTTAATAGTGTATAAGCCTCATGCACTACGGTTTCTCAGTCTACACTTCCACGTGACAGGCCCATCCTGACTTGTCTATTTTATCCAGTAGACAGGGTGATCACCATTACAGCAAAGCTAACATGTATTCATCAGTTATCAGCTACGTGCTAACTACCGTAACCACCAACATCTCACAGTCTTAGACTCTAATTTGTGGGACTTTCATCTTCATTTGTAGAAAATAAATGATATTTCGCCTCGATTATATCCTGAAATAACTGTTACGTGTGCCTAAGCAGCCTGATGCAGTTAAATAATGGCAACAACCTTTTCTCCTGGCTTCTATTTTACTGACCATTTAACAGAGACTCAGATGGTGTCTTTGGAGGGAAAGAAAGGAGCTTTAGGATGAAATTCTTACACAGATTCATGAAGAGATTAAATAGGAGGTAAGCACAGTCACTTTAAAACGAAGTTCAACACCTCAATTTGTCATGTTTGACTTAATAATTGAAGGATTTGGGCAGCGCCTATGGCTCAAGGAGTAGGGCATTGGCCCCATATACTGGAGGTAGTGGGTTCAAGCCCAGCCCTGGCCAAAAAACTGCAAAATAAATAAATAAATAAATAATAATAATTGAAGGAGTTGTGTAAGAAAAGCTTTCTTTTCTTTCAATAAAAGAAAGCTATTTGGTATACTTTACATGTTACATGTCAATTGTTGAGAATGTTTTATGCATCTCATGTTCTCAATAATAGAAATGTCTTACACACTGAGATTACCTTTGAGGGTTAAAATATCCCACAGGCTGCTGCCCATGAGGTGGTAACAACAGAAGCTCCCAGGAGCTCCTTTGGTCTGACCTGACAAGAGGGCTTCAGGCAAATATACTGCTTCCTTGGTGAAGTTAACTTTGGGTCAAAATACAATTATTCATTGGATGCACACATTCTCTTTTTATTTTTTAAAGATCAGAAAAAGTTGGAAACAATCTTATTTCTTATAGGAGGTTTTAAATAAGATCAGCTTTATACAAGCTAATTCTTCCAGTAGTTTTTTTGTTTGTTTATTTCCTTTAACAAACTATGTTACCATAAACTATTATGTATTAGTATATTCTAAGATTTTTATTATACAAATATCTTTTTGTCCCTTATTTTATACATGTATATATCTTTCCCCTCCTTCTTATGTTCTTTCATGTAAACGTTTGATGACATATTTATTCTGCAGTTATTTCACACTTGCAGGGTACCTGGCTTATTTGTTTTATATACTGAACCCCAGTAAAACTGAAGTCCAAAAGTAGGACCTTTGTAGTGGTGAGCCCATCTGTCACAAGTATGGCTGAATACTTCAGAAATGAAATCAACTTGGATAGAAACCAACACACCCAACCACCTCTTCTCTTACCCAGGCTGGGGAACAGTGGTGTCAACATAGCTCACTGCAACCTCCAACTCCTGCCTCAACTGATTCTCCCACCTCAGCCTCCCAGGTGGCTGGGACTTATAGGCATGTGCCCCCATGCTCAACCTATGCTTAAGTTTTTGGTAGAGCTGAGGTCTCACTATTATCCATTCTGGTCTCAAGTGGTCTTCCTGCCTCAGCCTCCTGGAGTGCTAGGATTACAGGCATGAACCACTGTATTTGGTTCATACCAAATTTTGTGCCATTTTTACCATCTTTCATTCCAATGCACAACTGTATGCACATTTAAATATATGCTGCTAATAAAATTTCTGAAGAAAATACCAGCAAATTTAATTTAAA
>NW_003852415.1:5348921-5351719 GCF_000181295.1 Otolemur garnettii
TGATTGTTGAAATGGAAAAACTAGCCAATGGAATAAAGCCAAAACAAAACAAAACAAAAACCACTCAGAAGCATAAAGATTGAGGAGGAATATACTGAACTTCTCTTATTTGTAGAAGGGTCTATTTGGAAACTATTAGAACTAAAAATAATATCAGCAAATTTGTTAAGTAGAAGATAAATATAAATCTAATTAGCCTCTTCCTATGATTACAATTAAAAATTAAAATGTAGAAGGTAAACAAATTCCATATACAATACCAAAAAAATGGAAGGTAGCCAAGAATAATAAATAATTCATGACATTTCTGGGAAAGAATGATATTATTGAAGGTTATAAAATAACATCCTGAATAAACCATCAATGTCTATCTTATTCATGCATGGATAGACTCAATAACATTAAGATACCAATTATTCCAAAATTCCTTTATAAATCCAATATAGTTCCATTCAAAACCCAAAAATAATTTTTCATGGTTTGACATCATCAGTTTGACAAGCTGATTCTAAAACTCACGTATAAGTTCAAAACAGCCAAGACAACTCTGGAGGAAGTACAAGAGAAAAGACTTGTACTACTATTAATGGATATCAAGACAGACATATTTTATCTCCAAAATAATTAAGATAGTGTGTCTCCAAAATAATTAAGACTGCTACAGAATATGCACACAGACCCATAGGATGTAATAGAGCACCACAACCATCTCATGTGATATGGAAAATCAATGCATGTCCAGGTCGGCATCAGAAATCAATGATTAATAAACTAGTCAATAAATGGTGCTGGAATACTTAGTTATCCATATGGAAAAAATAAAGTTAGACTTTATTTTATATCACATTAAAACAAATGAAGAGAATATAAACATTTAACTATAAAATACAAACTTTTAAAATTTTAAGAAGAAAATAAAATTTAACAACTTTGTGACCTACAGGTGGGAAAGATTTCTCTCTCTTTTCTCTTTCTTTCTTTTTTCTTTTTCTTTTGAGACAGTTTCACTCTTTCACCCTAGGTAAGTGGTGTCCTTATAGCTTACTGCAGCCTCCAACTCCTAGGCTCAAGGCATCCTCCTCCCTCAGCTTTCTGAGTAGCTGGAACCACACTATAGCCCCACATCACCATGCCCAGCTGAGTTTTTTGTAATTTTGATAGAGATGGGATCTCACTCTTGCTCAGGTTGGTCTTGAACTCCTGGCCTTAGTGATCTTCTCACTTTAGCCTCCTAGAGAGGCAGTATTACAGGTGTGAGCCACTGCCCCATGCTGAAAAATTTTCTTTTAAAGGGCCAGCAAGAAAAGCACAGACTATAAAGAAAATATTGATAAATTTGGTTATGATTACATTTAAGACTTATGTTCAAGGAAAGATATAATAAATTCAAAGGCAGTCCATATACTGGGAAAAAATTGAAATGCATATAATATACAAAGAATTGGTATATAAAATTATGTAATGACCACCTGTAAGTCCACAAGAAAAAGACAACCCCACAGAAAAAGAAATAAGAGATGTAAATAAGGAAATGACAGATGCTGAAGCCAAAATGGATAGTCAACATGAAAGCCATGTATAGCTACAGTAGTAATATTGAGAACACAAATGCAAACAATATTGAGGTATTCCTTCAAACCACCAGAGTAGCAAAAATTTATAACTCAATATTAAGTGCTGCCAAATAGGAGGAGAAATGAGGAATCTCATGTCCTAAAAGGTGGGAGTGTAGCCAGTATGAGGGCTCATGCCTATGATCCCAGCACTCCAGGAGGCTGAGGCAGGAGGATTGCTTGAACTCAGGAGTTCAAGACAAGCCTGAACAAGAATGAGACCTGTCTTTACTAAAAATAGAAAAATTAGCCAGATTTTGTGGGAGGCTTCTGTAAGCCCTAACTACTTGGGAGGCTGAGACAGGAGGATTGCTTGAGCCCAAGAGTTTGAGGTTGCTGTGAGCTATGATGATGCATGCCCTGGCACTCCAGCCTGGGGCAACAACTGAGACTCTGTCTCAACAATCAATCAATCAATCAATAGTGGAACCATAAATATGAAGCAGTGACTTCGGAATACAATTTAGCATTAAAGTTTTGCATGACAGTTGGCCTAGCAATGGCACATCTGTGTAAATAATTTAGAGAAACTGTCAAACCAGCTCATACTGAGATACTATTAGAATGCCCATTGCTTATAACATAAAACAAATGGAAACTAATTCAGCAGGAGAGCCCAATGGTAAGTTGTGGTATCTCAACACAGCATAATACCATCCAACACTGGAGCAAAGCTAACTAGAGTTACTTGAAATATTAGTGAGCTCAGAATCCATATCTTAAATGAAAAAAGCAAGTTATTGAACCAGATTATATACCATGTTTACAGAATTTGTAAACAATCAAAAATCTTCCAAAATATTTTATGTATAGAGCCATATAAAGAATAGATTATAAAAAACATGTGTGGACATAATGTCTCAGGAAATAGACTATTTCTAGAGGAAAAATAAGAGGGACTGCTCCAAGGATATTTACCATTGCTTATAATATTTCATTTCTTCAAAAAGAATCTGAAATATAGAGAAACGTTAGGAATTACAAAAATCTAGATTACAGGTACACATGTACTATTATATTATTATTTCTACTTGTTTGAATGTTTAAAATATTTCAAAGTTATTAAGAACCACCCAGCCTCCCTGAGATCTCGATGCTGAGCTCTCAGCTAAGTTTATTCACTTAGTTCTTGCACTTTCTGCTCTTAGTGGGACTGATTGAAATTTATAACTCAGCAAAATGACA
>NW_003852415.1:5351889-5363025 GCF_000181295.1 Otolemur garnettii
TCTTCTTCCCTGTTAAGTTCAGAACATAGATTGCCATTTGCCTTCCTGAAGGATTATCTGTCTATATGAACAACAGTCAGCGAGAAAAACTACACAGGTTAATATAATACAAAACAAAACATCCTTCTCACATGAAGGGAAAAGAACACTGAGAAAAATGGCTGCACCTTCCTAGATACATCCTTCAGCTCCTCAAACAGCTGTCCCATCCTTGACCTTCTCTTTGGAAACTTCTCCTTAAGCAGTTACACAGCTCTGCAAATGTTAGAGTGACATTTGGACTGGGCTTGCGTGATCAGCTCACCCGCTCTTCTGGGCTTCCCCCAGGGGCCTGCCAAGCTCTAGCAGTTGGTATTAGCCTTGCAGACCTCACCTCCCAGAGCTAGCAATAACATTTACCGGCTACAGTTTTCTCCATTTTCAAATATTTCCTCTGGCCCACGTGACACTGAGGCAGCTTCTCTAAAGACTGAGACCTGAAATGAGTGGTTTGGAGAGACGAGAGCTCTCCTATAAGAACTTTTAACATTTACTTTTCATTAAATATTTTACTTGTGTTTTAATCGAGCTTCCCCCCTAGATATTCTAACAAGTTTGAGAAAAATTAATTACTAAAATCTCACACCTCTGGGGAAGGGCACTCCTTTGATTATTCTCGCATCAGTGGAAACTCTGAAAAAAAAAAAATACCTCTGGTTGGTAAGGAATTAAACCTGAGCTGTTACCAGAAGTTGTTTACAATTCTTAAAAAATCAAAATTGATGAGGAAATTTCACAAGTATAAATCATAACTGTAGAAAACAGTTTTGGAGGCTTGCTTTGCTTAATATATGACAAAGACTGGGTCTAATGACCTTATTAAAATAGGGTACATGGTCTCATTTGTTGTACTTACAGTGACTCAGTGAATGAGTGAGGAATGAAATCAATATCCTCCCCCAAACTAAGGCGTCATGAGCTCATATTCTCTCAATTTTATCAAGGAGGAAACTGAGCCTCAACTGAGAGATGAAATGACTTGTCTAATCACAAAGCCAATAAGTGGCAGGCCTGATACACACCCTGAGAAGTTAAGTGCTCTGCTGTGCTCTGTGCTTGTAGAGGTCCATCCATGTCAGAAATGTTGTGATGATCACCAGCAGGGACAGTTAAAGGTCAAGGAGAACAAAAATCATGTTTCAATTATGGATATAGAAGGAAAGAAGGTGAGAGGGCATCACCAGTAGACAAACACTCGTAATAAATATCGCAGTCAAGATGCATTGGTGGACGCTAAAATAAATGGGTAGGGCGGTACCTGTGGCTCAAATGGGTAGGGCGCCAGCCCCATATGCTGAAGGTGGCAGGTTCAAACTCAGCCCCAGACAAAAACTGCAAAAAACCCCAAAAAACAAAAAAACTGTGTAAACATTTGAGGAGAAACAAGATTTACATAATCTTAATTATGTTCTCCAAGATCCTTACCAACTTCAAAAGGAAAAGAAAATTTAAAAGTGAGGAGACCTAGTAGACACCAACTAAATCAAGAAAACAACACCTGGAACAAGGCGTATCAATATCACGAACCCCTTGATGTGATGCACCAAGGAGGACAGTGTCATTTCTGTGGTATTGTGGTCATACAGAAATGTATAAACTCTCTCCAATCACGAAAAAAAAAAAAAAAAACCACTGGAGAAACTCAACCTATGATATTTGATACAGTGTCTGATTAGTTCTCTTTAATAGGACATAAAAGATAAGCAAAGATGGAGGAACTTTTATAGACTGGAGAAGACCATGATGGAACAACAACTATGTGATGTGGGATCCTGGAATGAGTAGAAAACAGTAAAATTTGAATGAGATCTGAAGTTTATTTAAAATATTATATCAATATGTATTTGTCATAATTGGCTATCATTCTATGGTAATTTAAGATATTAGCATTAGGGAAACTAGAGTGGGGGTATGAAATAACTGTTGGTATAATTTTTTTTTTTTTCAGAGACAGAGTCTCATTTTGTTGCCCTTTGTAGAGTGCCATGGTGCCGCAGCTCACAGCAACCTCTAGCTCTTGGGCTTTGGCGATTCTCTTGCCTCAGCCTCCCGAGTAGCTAGGTAACTGTTGGTATAAGTTTTGAAACTTTTTCATAGGTATGTAAGCTAGAAATAAAATGTTTAAAACAATAACCAAAATAAAACAAACAGTCTGATAGGCACTATTGGCATTGAATGCATGTACCAGATAGAAGGCTGTGGAGAAAAGTGGTCATCATACCTAAGAAGAGAGCACAGGTAGCCAGGAAAGGCTGCATAGAGACGGTGATGCTCTAAGTCTTTTATTCATCTACCATCTATTTTATTGAGTACCTACAATGGGTGAGGCACTCTCCCAGAAAATAGCTACAAAGTAGTAGACAAACAAAAAAAAAAATGTATATGTTTGTGGAGCTTACAGTCTAGAAGGAGGAGTCAGATAAGCACATGAGCAAAATAAAAAGGATAGTTTAAGTGCTGTCATGAAAAATAAATGAGCTGATGTGATAGAATATGCCTGGGGAGAGGGACAATTAGGCAGAGTGATTGGGCCATATCTTTCTGAGAAAATGATAGTGAAGCTATTCGGGCCAGGGCCTGCACGGGAAAGAGCCAGGCATGCAAAACGAACATTCAGCAGGTAATTCCACACTAAAGAACAGGCTGGCTGAATGCCTGAGTACAAGAGTGAATTGGCATGTTTGTGTTAAAAAAAAATCAAAGGAGGCCAGCATGCTGGGCTGTAATGGACAAGGAGACAATGGTAGAAGATGAGCTGCTATAAAGTAGGATTAGCAGGTAGCTTGATGTCCAAGCTGGCATACTTTTGAGTAAAATGTGGAGCTATTAAAAATTACACCAGGACAACAGAAGTAAAATGGGACTGTCTGGCTAAACCTGGGCATATCATTATCCAGTAGAAAGGAAACAAATCATGTAGGTCTTTGCAAGTCAGCCAAGGAGTATAAAGTTATCCTAAGTGCATTAGAAAGCCTCAGATGGTATAAGGAGAGGAGGAAGTGATAGGTCCAGCTGCCATATGGAGAATCAACTAAGAGCAAAGAGGCCATAATCAGAAGGAAGAGGATGGGGGCTCAGACTAAGACTGGGAAGAGGGGAGAACTGGATGTTGGTGGAATCCATGTGCCTTGCTTATTCTCAGCAGACAGGCTGAGAACATTCCGCATGAGAGAGCAGCCTGAGCTAAGTCACAGGGGCAGGGCATATTCCAAGAGCCAAGAGCTATGGTAAAAGTGAAGGGCATGGTGGAGGCATCTGATTGGACTGGAGAGGTGAACCAGGAGCTAGAGCATCTATGACTTACAATTCAGTGCTCAGTAGTGAGAACTGTCATGTCATTGCAAGTACGTACTTGATTGAAAACAGAGGTAGATTTCAATAATTAGAGAAATAAGAAACCAGAAACATTTTGGCGTGGCATACTAAGGTGAAAGGATATTTTTATTTTTTCTAGCAACTGGGCACCCAGTCATCGGACATACCCTTGAATGTTGAGTGGCTTATAATATAATTAATTGTTGACTCAAAGACCGCTACATAGTGTCATTGCTTCATAAAGTCAGCTCCAAGAGGAAAGCTTTGGGGACAATTAATGTCATGTACCCAGTATGTTTTTCGTTCTGCTCCAGTGCGTGGGCCACTCATTTCTAAGTTTTAGCAATATCTCTCAGACTGGCATGCCTCATTTTGGCAAGCTAAGCATAGTGAAGGAGCCAGATAACTCATTCCCTGTAGACTTACAAACTCATCAGCTGTGGACTAACAATATAATTTACAATACACTTTGCCAGCCCTATAAAACAACTTGCTGCATGCAAGGAAATGAAGTCCTGTCAAGAAAAATTGTTTACGACTTAATTTTAGCCGTGTTCTCCATTATTACTGCTGTAACAGCCTATGATGCATTCTAGACATCTGCCATACGGATACAACTTTGAACTTTGTTGTTGTGACATGGTTTGGACGGTTGGCCCCTCCAAATCTCATGCTGAAATGTAATTCCCAGTGCTGAATGTGGAGACTTTTGGGTGGTGTTTGGGTCCTGCAGACATATCCCTCACAAATGGCTTGGTGCCCTTCCCAAGAGATAAGTGAGTTCTCACTTCATCAGATCATGTGAGAGCTGGTTGTTTCAAAGAGCCTGATCCCACCTGCTCTCCCTTGCTCCTTCTCTCTCCATGGGACATACCGTGTTTGCACCTTGGTTGAAAGTTCTCTAAAACCCTCACCAGAAGTGGATGCTGGCGTGATGCTGCTTGTATAGCCTGCAGAACCTTCGCCAAGTAAACTTTTTTTCTTTATTAATTACTCAGCCTCAGTTATTTCCTTTATAGCAATGCAAAATGGACTACCATGTTGTGTTTGGCAAGCTGAGCACAATATTAGACTTTGCTTAATATCTACCCTAACATTCTGTTGCCTTAGGTAACAGAATATTGCATATACCTCCATCTTTACAGAGAAAAGAATTCAGACATAATGTTGGATACTTCCTAGCTGTGGCTCATATCTTGCTGAAATTATCTGATGCCTTACCCTGCTAGACAAAGTTCCTATAAAATGATAGTGATAGAAGGCTTGAGAATGGAAAAATCTGAGATATGCCACCCCTAATGCCATCAGATGATTATCTTCCTGCTGGGTAGGGGGCTTTCACATGGTTGCATGCCATGTAAGAGTAGAGCTAGGAATCCAACATGGGCTTCTCGACATCAAGGCTTTTTCTACTAACTCATGCCACCTGCAATATGTTTGTATCCTTTCATGGAAGCAATGGGCCATGTCTAGACCCCAGGAAATGAAAACACACACGTACACACATTTACATACCAAGTCGATTGAGTGAGTATCCATTGATATCAGGAATTATTTAGATATTTTCACATTCATGCTGAAGACCTGCTAACTCTGGATTCATTCTCAACTCTCCTCTACCCTTCTCCATTTAGTTTTGCACCTTGGAAGGTGACTCTATATGGATTGCATTAAAAGTGCCCTCGTATTCTGCATTCTTGTTAAGTTTGGGCAATGGGAAATACCTATGGAAGGTAAGAAGGAAGAATGAGAATAAGGTCTGGTTATTTAATTTCCTGGCTCTTGCCCTGTAGAGAGGCTGCCAGCTGATTCATACCTTGACCTAAGGTATCTACTCATGGCACCCTATTTCTTTCTTTTCCTCTGGGTTCTGCTAATTGACCTTCCCTTTGGCCCATGAGACCTAAGGGTGGTAAAAGTGTCTGTTCTTAATAGCCCTAAGTACTGCTGTAGCCCTGGAGACTTCACTATTCCCATAGCTAAATCTTGTCAGTATAGCCTTTATTAAACATTCATGAAATGGCACAATCTAAGTTGGCCATCTGTTTCCTATTAGTATCCTGACTTAGTCACTATTATTATTACATTGGGGGAAACTGAGGCTCAATAAAGTTTCACAGTTAAATAACTTGTGGCCATAGAATTCCACCTAGATCTCCTAACTGCAAACTTTCATGCCTCCAGTTATAGCACATCAAGGACTGATTCCAATGGGAGACTGGGGCATATGAGAGTAATTGTAGCTCTGCACAACAGAGCTTTCTTGAATTGACTCTGAGCCAGAGCGATTCTCAGAAACATACCACTGTTACTTATGATGGCTGTGTTTTCAAATTTGCAGAATTTCATGTTTGCAAAATAAAGCAATGGCAGTAATATGTGGAAGACAATGGGTAAGATTGCATCTGGTCTCTCACCACCCCATTCTGTCTTCCCTGCATCACTAGAGTCAGCCCAAAAAGTACGTTTGATTATGTCAGTCACTTCTTAGCTAAAAACCCTATCTATTAACTAACATCTAAACTTCCTAACTGTGCTTATTAGGGCCCTCTATGTGTCCCTCCAATGTTCATTTTTAACACTCCAGTCCATATTCTATAGATTTTCTGCTTCTGCAAAGGGCATTTGGTAATGTCTAGAGACAGTTTCAGTTATCATGACTAAGTGCTGCTGGCATCTAATGGATGAGTGGCCAGGGATACTGCAAAGCATTCTATAATACACAGACTATTTAATTATTTTTTATTTTTTTGTAGTTTTTGGCCAGGGCTGGTTTGAACTCGCCACTTCCAATATATGGGGCTGACGCCCTACTCCTTGAGCCACAGGCGCCACCCAAAAATTTATTTTTTTATTTTTTTATTTTTGTTCATGCATTTTGGCCAGGGCTGGGTTTGAACTCACCACCCTGGGTATATGGGGCTGATACCCTACTCACTGAGCCACAGGCACCACCCAATATGTAGCCTTTACAAAAAAAGTTATGTGTTTCAGAATGTCAATAGTGTTATTGTTGATAAACCCTATTCTACTCTAGCTACAACAAACTCCTCCTGAGCTCTGAATTTGCTACATTGTGATTAACATTCTCCAGATTCTGTGCCAAGCACTGCACTTAATATGATTTCATCTCACAAGCTTGTCAGTGTTGTGCCTGTACTTGTGCTGTTTTCTCACCTGGAGTGCCTTCCCACTTCTCTCTTTGTGGTTCTCTCTCTCACATCCTTGAAGCACAATTAAATACAACCTCCCTAACAACTCTGAGTGAAGTATAGACATGCCTGAATGAAATTTTCACAATGCTTTGTTTATTCTTCAAGTATAATGAGTTACCTGTTTGAGTCTGGAATTCTAACCTGACATATGCTCATTAGGAGTTATTTGTGCTTTCTGCCCAATTTCAGTAAGGTGTCTGGTATGTTTTAGATATTAATTATGGAATGAATGAGCAAATATCATAAGCAGTAGAGAGATCTCTAAAGAACTGTATTACATTTTTTTACAGATTACGTCACATTTTTTAGTTCAGTAGCAAAAATTGCTATTTAAGAAAAATCTTCAGGGTTTTGGGTAATGGGGACATGGCAGAGACTAGATTGCGGAGTAAAAGTCACAGGTGCTGAGGCAACCCACATACACAGGTGCCACCATTGCCGCAGCTCCTTGTGCCCATCTGACTGTCCATTCCTCTTTCTGTATGGCCTGGCACCCCTTGAGGCAAAGAAATCAGAAAAGTGCTTCTGGTCAAAGCACAGCAGAACTCCCCTAGCCTGTAACACCAGCTGTGGGTTCTGTTATCAGTGTTGGAGATCTTCACAATACAGTCGGACCAGACCCTTTGGAAATATTGTGTTTCAAATGCCCTGTGGAACAAACATACACCTAATCAGTTGATGGCTATGGAATTTTTCAACATCAGCTAAAGAGAGGGATTAAGTATGGAAGAACTGATGTCTTGATAATATTGAGGCCTCTGATCCATGAACATAGAACATCTCTCCATTTATTTGCTTTTAAAATTTCTTTTGGGTGTGGAGGCAAGATGGCCAACTGGAGCCAGCTTTCCACAGAGGCTGCCATCTAGAAGGAGAGTTAAAGGACAGAAGTTTAGCAAGTAAGACGATGGTTTGGAGCTGAACCAAGAGAGAGGGTTGAAGAACACAAATCAACCCTGCTGAGGTGAGCTGTGACCCCAAAGAAATAAACAATAGGTACAAAATCCATTGCTAAGCAAACAGGAGTCCCCTCCCCCATGAGAATGGCTCAATTCTATACAAACAAGTGAACTGTGTTCAGATCCCCTCCTATTTTATCCCATAGGAGAGACCCTCTATAAACTGGAATTCCTTCCCCAGAGAGGACTTACAAATGTGCCATGGCACTCTCCCACCAGGCATAAAACTGTATAATACCGTATATATTCTCCACCTGCAATTCTGAAGCACTCCCACCACTCCCCTCCACTCTCACCCCGAAGTCTGCAGGCCTGTCCCCCATGGAGTCCAGATTCTTGGCCATTTTCTCCAGAGGTGTAGACAGGGTTGTTGTGGTCTGTGTTGTGGTCTGTGGGTTGTTGCTGGTCTGTGCTGATTCTGTAGCATGGGAGTAAGGAGAAGATAGTGAACTGAAGGAACCATATGGGAGGAAAGGCAGCACCCCACGGCACAGAGCAGCAGAGGCATGGCAGGAACAATAGGGCTCACACCCCTGGGGATATTTTGGAGAGACACTCCCTGCCTCTCTGGGCAACCAGAGGAAGCCAGGCATCTTCTCCAGTGGCAGCCACTGGTGGAACAGATCTGGGATGAAAATGCAGGCCCATGAGTACGAAGTACACCTGATGCAGTACCTGCCTGGGCAGGGCGTGACAGGGACAAGATCAGGGCACACTCCCAGGGCAGAGCTGAGCCAGGACTGCTTTAGTGAGTCTACGAAGCACCCGGCCCTCAGGTGATCATAGCTGAGACAAAGACAGGTGGGTAGAGACTGAAACTGAGAGCCCCATAAATGTGAACTCTAACCAAGCCTGCCCCAACACAGACTGCAGCCGAGACAGACACGCCATCTCCAGGCAATGGCACAGACTGGGGCTAAGTTGTAGTTTTTGTGAACTCAAACAGCATCTGATGTGCAGGGGAATATAGCCGAGATAGAACAAAATTCTGCGAAATTGTTTTGTTCTGCCAGCAACATCAATCTGGGCGAGGCTGGAACTGAGTGAACTGCCCCAGCCTACATTAAGCACCTGAGGTTGTCAGGCCTCAGCTCCCCCTACCAGATAGTGGCAAAGAGTGGTGTCCTGGCCAAGGAGACATAGATATTCCTGTGACTCAGGCAGGCACAAACCCCTGGAGCATCTGCTTATTGGAGGGAACTGGGTCATAACCCTGTGGGGTTACCAGTTACTGGATGTTACAGAGGTGCAAGGTGGGGAAGGAGGCATCAACATTCCCAGACCAATTAATTTGCTGGGTGGGTCCTTCTGACCTCAGGGAGCACCAGAGCAAGTCATACTTGAGTTGCCAGCAGACCCCTGCTATCTAGTTGCCAGAGACCTTTTGGACTTTCCCAACTGAGACCAGTGCTGATGGGGACAATTAATTTGGACCTCTTGAACTGGGCCAATCACCTGAGGACTATCCAAAGTGGTGCCCTGAGGGTGTGGTTGTGGGAAGTTTTGATTTTCCTTTTCCAATTGTTGCCCATGGCAGGTGGGGTGACTTAACTGCTGGTATTTCTCTATAGCTGAGACTTCAACCCAGAGTAACTTATTCACTAGGGGAGGACAGAGACCAGCTGAAAATAAGACAGAGCCACTTAGCCCCACCACACCAAGTAGGTCCCCAATGTCTCAAGCCATAGCACTGTATAGGACTTTTGCAAAGCTCTAGGGGAAAGGGTATAGACACCAGTCCCAGCTTTTGGGCAAAGGGCTGGTTAATCACTACTCTAGGAGGCCCCAACCCAACTTCACTGTATCTGTTCATCTAGCCAAATGGTGTAAAATAATCATGGGGTGAAATCAGTGGAAAAACTCTGGTAATGTGAATAACCAGAGTAGATCAACTACCCCAAGGAATGACATAGAGGACACAACTGAAGATCCCACACATAAACAGATGGTTGAGATGTCAGAAATAGAATTCAGAATTTGGACTGCTAATAAGATTAATAGAATGGAGGTAAAGTTGGAATTAGAAATTCAAGGAGCATGTCAAATATTGTCTCAAGAATCCAATGAATTCTAAGAAAAAATCACCAAAGATTTTGACACATTGAGTCAAGAATTTGCAGCTCTCAAAGATCTGAGAAATACAGTAGCATCCCACAGTAACAGAATGGAGCAAGCAGAAGAAAGGATTTCTGACATTGAAGACAAAGCTTTTGAATGCTCCCAAACACTCAAAGAGGAAGAGAAGTGGAGAACAAAAATGGATCATTCTCTCAGAGAGCTCTGGGATAATTTGAAGAAAACCAATATGCCCCTTATAGGAATTCCTGAAGGCAACAAGGTGGCTTTGAAAGGCACAGAGGCTCTACTTCATGAGATAATGAAGAAGAACTTCCCAGACATGCCAAGAGATTCTGAAATTCAGATGGCAGACAATTTTAGAACCCCAGCACAACTCAACCCAAATAAGACATCTCCTAGGCACATTATAATTAACTTTGCCAAAGTTAAAATGAAGGACAAAATTTTGCAAGCAGCCAGATGTAAGAAAACCATAACCTACAAGGGGAAGAATATTAGGATGACTACAGATCTCTCTGATGAAACCTTTCAAGCTAGAAGAGGGTGGTCATCAACCTTTAATCTCCTAAAACAAAATAACATTCAAACCATAATCCTGAATCCAGCTAAGCTGTGTTTCATATATGATGAGAAATTAAATTCTTTGATGACATTCATGTGTTAAAGAAATTTGCCATAACTAAAGGAGCTCTGCAGGATATTCTTAGACCTATCCTCCACCACAAAAGTAAACTCACTCAGAAACTTTTGATCAAATTCCAATTTCCACAGTGGCAAAAGGATTAAAAATTTCCACAGGCCTTTCAAAAAACTCAATACCCCAAATTCTACCAGGCTTATCAATATTTACAATTAATGTGAATGGCTTAAATTGCTCTCTAAAGAGGCACAGGTTGGCTGACTGGATTCAAAAACTCAGGCCAGATATCTGCTGCACACAAGAATCTCATCTTACTTTAAAAGATAAATATAGGGTGAAGGGATGGTTATCTATATTTCAGGCAAATGGAAGTCAGAAAAAAGCAGATGTTGCAATTTTATTCACAGATACAATAGGCTTTAAACCAACAAAAGTAAGGAAAGATAAGAGAATGATCACTTCATATTTGTTAAGGGTAAGACTTAACATGATGATATGTCAATTATTAACATTTATGCAACCAACCAGAATTTGCCCCAATTTATAAGAGGCACTATAACAAGCATGAGCAACTTGATTTACTCCAGCACCATAATAGTCAGAGAATTTAACACTCCTTTGGCAGTGTTGGATAGATCCTCCTATAAGAAGCTAAGCAAAGAAAGTTTAGACTTAAACATTCAACAATTGGATTTAACAGACATATACAGAACATTTCATCCTAACAAAACTAAATTCTTCTTATCGGCCCATGGAACATACTCCAAAATTGATCACATCTTAGATCACAAGTCTAACCTCAGCAAATTTAAAAGAATAGAAATTATTCCTTGCATCTTCTCAGACCATCATGGAATAAAAGTTGAAATCAATGACAACATTAATCTGT
>NW_003852415.1:5365920-5367288 GCF_000181295.1 Otolemur garnettii
GGGGGGAGGGTGAGTGGAGGGAGGGTAATTGATGGGACCACACCCACTGTGTATCTTATAAGGGTACATGTGAAATTTACTGAATGTAGAATATAAATATCTTAACACAATAACTAAGAAAATGCCGTGAAGGCTATGTTAACCAGTCTGAAGAAAATATTTCAAATTGCATATAAAATCAGCACATTGTACCCCATGATTGTATTAATGTACACAGCTATGATTTAATAAAAAAAAAAATCTTCAAGAATTCTTTGGTCAAGTGAACATTCTGTTAAAACACATGCATTTATAAACCAGGGTTTCTCTATCCCACATTTCCTTTTTAATATTAAAAAATATGGAAAAGAACCTACCTGATTTTGTTAATGAGATAAATGTTAATCACAATTTTTACTCTCTCTTTAGAGTGCTCTAGTGTTTCAAGAAGGAGAAACTAATGTTATGTACCTCATGGCATCATTGTTTGCAGAATGTGAAAAGTTTGTTCTCAACCTTATCCACAAGGGGGAGGATATCAGCTCACATCCCTGTTGATTCTCTGCAACTGTTGGGTCTGTTTGGAGCTGGAAATTTATGTTGCTCTTGCTGTTACAATATGCAGATTTAGAACCTGGCAGGCATTTCTGCATAGATTTGCACACTGTTTAAGATCAGCCCATGATTGGGTGGTGAAACCCAGCCCAGTTTGGGTGGTGCGGAAGCAATCTGTGTATTCTGGAGGCTTTGTCAGAACAAAACACACTTAAGGAGTGTGCGGCCAATACCTGCGTGAATGGTAGGAGGGCGTCTTGAAAGTGCAAAAAGAGAGGGCAAGGGAAGTAATAATTCAGTGGCATTTTTCTTACAAAGTTGATCCTGGGAGTGTCTTAAGGGCTGGTGTATTATAGTGCTAGGAAGGAAAGTCTCTCAGTATGCTAAGAGCAAGATGGGAACAGCTCATGAAATCATGGGGCTATTTCCTCATACTACTGTGTTGACGCCAAGGGGCCCTCTGCACTCGTTAGCAATATTACGTCAATTGTGTAGTTTAATTCTTCTGTTTTGCCTATTTTTTTTTATTAATACCTGCCAGTCTGGCTTTCCCTTTCAAGACTCTAGAGCAGTGGTATTCAACCTTCCTAATGCCATGACCCTTTAATACAGTTCCTGTGGGTTGTGACCCACAGGTTGAGAATCGCTGCTCTAGAACATGTAAATGACATCGCTTCCTTGTATTCGTAGGCAAGAAAACCATAGCACTCACTTCTGACAGTGCATGTTTTCATTCTTCTTCTTTATTAGGACTTTATCACACCTAAACCAACATATAGTAGAGTTAAATAGGTTAGAGCTCTACATCTTGATTATTTCCTATCTTTTTTTTTT
>NW_003852415.1:5367370-5372663 GCF_000181295.1 Otolemur garnettii
TTTTTTGGTGTCCAGATATACTAATTTGATTAAATAAAGAAAGAGGAGTAGTAGTTGACAGCCAGAAATTCTCTCCTTCAAGTGAAACAAAAGAGAACCAAGCCCCAAGTGAGAAAGGGGGTACAACCCAGCATCACAAATCTCAAAAAGTTGGCACAGGACAGATGATTCTGAGGCTACCCCAAGAGGAATGGTCAGGCGTGATGAGCCCATTAGCCCTGCCTCTGTTCCTCAGATATAGTAGGGCTGTCTAGTTGATAAAAATGCTGAAAAATTGTCCCTAAATCTTTATGTGTGAAAAGGAACAAACCGAACAGACACTCATTTCAGTTCTTGCCTTTCACTGAAGAGTAGTAGAAATGGCGGTGGGAGAAAAATAAGTGTAACAGAAATAAGTCAATGAAAGGGAATGGAACAGAAATGATATGAAACAGGAAAATCAGAAGAGAAATCACAAGACTGCAGGGACTAGGAGCTCTGAGGTAGCTCTTCCGTTGCCTTGGGAGGGACCCTCTAAGTAGACGGGATGACTTCTGGCAAAGCTTTGGAAATGAGAACACAGTCCAGATAACTGAATGAAGGTTACACACCCTGACTGACCTCTCCATCTCAGCCCTCCATTTCCTTTCCATATTCTGCCATCTCCCAAACAGCAGAAAAAAGTACACAGAACTCACAATTTTGAACCATTACGTTGGGAGTCACGAAGTTACTGAAACTGTAGCTGAACAGTTAGAAATTCTGGACAGGGTCACCTGATGGCACAGCAAGGCAATTACAAAACAACAGAAAATTAACAACAAGGAAAGAAATAAAGCTCGGAAAAGTCAAAGCATTTATTTGATCTAGGAGAAAACAAGCTAAGGAAAACCATTTCTCATGAGCTACAATTTTTTCAGAAAATTGAATCAATGCTACAAGAATGGAAAGACAAAAAATTTTGAAAAGTATCAAAGTGAAAGGAAAAGGGATATTGTAGACTGAAGAGAAAAAAAAAATGAGAGCCTGAACAATGTGATCACATACCTAACTTGGAATAATTAGTAACAACAGGAGGCAGAGGAAATATGACTAAAAATTGAAATGTTGCCAGAGGGAAAATGCTGAAGATCACTGCAGTGAATACTGATGAAAAAGTCAGAGATGAAATCCATCATAGAGCAACTAAGAGATATGGAGGGCAGATGGGATAATTAGATTCCTGGAGTAGAAAAACTGAGTACTTTAACAAAGAAATGATCTAAAGAGATCCAACTGGAAATTTTTCTTAATGTAAAAAACTGACTCTGAAGTTAAAAATAGCATGTTAGGTTTTAAGGAAATTTTATATAGTATGCTTACCATTGACGTAGTTGATTATATCTTTGGACTTCAAAGGTTCATGTTTTTCACCCCTGTGTCAGAACATTGCATGTGACCTTTAATTATATTAACTATTATTTACCCATAATAATTAAAACTTGAAATTAAATAATATTCTTGAGACATACAGACAAAATCTGCATCATTTGCCACCTATGAGGTAGAATGCTGATGGCGTTATACTCTCTCAAGTACAGTAAAGCAATCCCAATAAAGTTGTGCATTAAATAAACTGTGAAAAGAATTATATGTAACCTAGATGTCAGGAAGGCAAGAAGACATTCACAAATATGAACAAACCTTGGTAATATAGCACGAGTGATCTCTTTTTCAAAAATTTGTTACCATAAAATACAACATTTTTAAAAATGAAATAAAATTACTCGGAAATAGAGAAATTGTAATGAAAGACTTGATGTGAATAGTTATGATATTTGAATAAACTAAATAAATATATGATTATTGTACACATTATGCATATAGAACAAAATATAACATTATGTCCAAAATCTCCTAAACCACTTTCTATCTGGATAATTTTAGTGTTTTTCAACTTTTTTTTTTTTTTTTAGTTTAATGGCACACTTAAACCTATAGTTCCATGGCACCCTCAAATTATGTTGATCAAAAAGAGGAATGAAAAAAAGAATACACTTGCTATGCTTTGAACTTCTTTCAAAAATAATTTAATCGGCTCGGCACCTGTGGCTCAAGTGGCTAAGGCGCCAGCCATGTACACCCAAGGTGGCGGGTTCGAATCCAGCCCGGGCCTGCCAAACAACAATGACGGCTGCAACCAAAAAGTGGCCAGGTGTTGTGGCCGGTGCCTGTGGTCCCAGCTACTTGGGAGGCTGAGGCAGGAGACTTGCTTGAGCCCAGGAGTTGGAGGTTGCTGTGAGCTGAGATGCCACGGCACTCTACCCAGGGGGACAGCTTGAGGCTCCTGTCTCAAAACAAAATAATAATAATTTAATCATCTTTAAAATTTTTGGCAGCACACCTAAGAGCCTCTCATAGCACACCAATGTTCTATGCCACATCAATTTAAAAATCTCTTCTCTAGAGGGACTCAGAGGACCCAGAAGCTGTTATTTTTATAAATATGATTTATTTTCTTTTTATTTTTCTTGAGTATTTTTTTTATTTTTTCAAATTAATAACGTGGGCACAATTTTTAGGTTACATTGTTCTCACTTCCGAGGTAAAGTTCAATTCGTAGAAGAGCCCCTCACCCAGGGGGCATGTTATATACCCTCACAATGTGCACAGTAGGGGACGTCCCGCCTCCTGTCCTCCCCCCTCCTGCTTATAAGTATGACTTATTATAGCACAAGTTAAAGAGTAAAATGAGCAAAGGGAAAAGGCACAGGAGGCAAAATCTGGAGGAAATCAGGCACAAGTTTCCATGGGGCCTCTCCCAATTGAGTTACAGAGGATGTGCCTGATTTCTGAAGCAATGGTGTGTGGCTACAGAAGTGGAGAATCACCAACCCTAAGTAACCCTAGAGGACAGGATTTTTTTTGTGGGGATTTGTAATGCTTACATGACTGACTTCAGTTCCTGAAGCTCCAGACCTCTAGAGGGAAAGCAGATGTTCACCATCATTATTAGCTATCTATGTGTAGTATCAGCTGCTGTAGCGTGACTCAAGATCCTAGGCATGTAAACCACTCTTATATCCCAGAAAGTCTGTGAGGTGGTGAACAGACATCATGGAAATAGGCATTTTTTTTCCCGGGAATGTGCAGAGTTTAAACAACCTAGATCTTTTGAGTTAGCCCCTGCCTGTACAACATGTGATGAAAATACAAAATAACAACCAAAATTCGGAGATGAAAAAGAAAAATGTGAGAGAATAGCAATCTCATTTTTCATGGCAGGAAAGCAGTCTTTATTGCCTAAATTTGAAAAATTTGAAGCAGAGAATTTAATGACACCAATCTTTTCATATTTTTAATAACATCTTTTATAAATTTTAGGTGAAGTCCCTTGGGAAATTATGCCTCTTATAAAATATATTTGCAATTCAGATTTCTTTTTTCTCTAATGTCATATAAAATTGAAGTTACCTTTAATTAAAATAGTAATCTTTTTTCTAATTTTTTTTTTTGAGACAAGTGTCTCACTTTGTTACCCCCGGTAGAGAGCTGTGGTGTCATAGCTCACAGCAACCTCAGAGTCTAGGGCTCAAGCAATCCTCTTGCCTCAGCCTCCCAAGTAGTTGGGACTACAGGTGCCTGCCACAGCACCTGGCTATTTTTAGAGATGGAGGTCTCACTCTAGCTCAGAGTGGTCTCCAACTTGTGAGCTCAGGCAATCTCTCTGCCTCAGTCTCCCAGAGTACTGGGATTACAGGCATGAGCCACCGCGCCAGGCTCTTTTTTTCTATTTTTAAAAGAGTTTGTATTTGTTTTTATATTTGTTTATATGCTTAAGAAAGTTGCTGGAAATATGCCTTCCTATTGTTAATGATGGTTATTTCTTAGTGGTATGATTTGGAAAATTTAATTTTTTTCTCTCTATATAAGGATGGGCAATTAGGTTCTTGAACTCATCCTAGAAAAAATGCTACATACCTCATTGCTGAATATCACTACAGTAACCTTTGAAGTACTCTCTTTGGCCAGGTCACCACCTGCAATGAGATACATAGTACTTTTATTAAGATGAGTTTGTAAGTTTCATTGTCAGACCTTGTAAGATGATACCCTGATGGCCATTCCAGAAAAAAAGAGTTGCAAAATTGCTTTGAAGGGTAGACAATAGGCACTGGCATCAGTACATTGCTTCCCAAGAAGTACTTCAAAGGTGACCATAGTGATATTCAGCAATGAGGTATGTAGCACTTTTTCTGGAATGAGTTTGTGAACTTAATTATCTAACCTTGTTTGCTTGCATTTCTTAGATTTTTAAATAGTGAATATATAAAAATGAAACAATTTGATTTTTCTTCAAAACGAGGGGAAGATTATAAAAGACTGATGAAATCGTAACTCCCTGAGATTACCTTAACATGGACTGGCAGGCAGTCCCTCCTTTTACAGGGAGTTCAAGCATACAGGTACACAAAGTACATACTATAGCTTTCTCCTTGGATTGCTTCTTTAGCATAAGAATTTAACAGAAAAATTTTCCATACTGTGTTTTTATCACATTGCTTAATACTCCAGTGCAAATTTCTTCCTTTATTTAGGGGAGTCTCTGAATACCAGGGAGATGTAGCTTTTTCCTTTTACTGGCTAGAAGATAAAAATAGAGAGAGAAGCCATTCATCATTGATATGGAAGAACAATCAGAAAATAGGTAAATAATCAGACATAAGAAAAAATATCAAGGCTAAAAGGTGTTTTTAAGTGTCACAATGATTAAGTAATAATTATTTATGCCCTTCTAAAAATAGAAATGGGCCTACTATGACAAATGCAAATATACATGATTAATATGAAACATTTATAACATACAGAAATGGAGAAACCTTGGAATAGCTGTACAAAGAATTCCATTTAACTGGTGAAAACACACACAGACATATATTTAAAAATTGTGAAGATTGTTCTAAGGACATACAGCAAATGGAGAAAGATTTATTCAAGAGATCTATTAAATATCAGTAAGAAAATTGTAGCTGTGACGTTTAAACCACAACATGCTTCTATCTCCTCCCTCACCCTCACCCTTGCTCTTTGTTGTGGAAGATTAACTCCAGGTTGGTGTGGCCAAGAAAATAAGAGCTCTCTTTCCTGCCAGTCTAGGGCTGTAGTTTCACCCCCAGAAGGCGCAAGCTGTTAGTGCTTCTCAATTCTTCCCAGCTCCACGTTGCAGAGATAGTATTCTGAGTATGCACAGCCAAGAACATGGGCTCACTTCTCCCATCTAACTCCCATTCACAGGGAAGAAGTTCTATTCTAATTTTAGCAAGCCAATAATACT
>NW_003852415.1:5373771-5374813 GCF_000181295.1 Otolemur garnettii
ATAACATTCTGTGGTGTACATATACCACAATTTATTGATCCATTCATGAGTCAATGGGCACTTGGGCTTCTTCCATGACCTAGCAATTTGTGCTTTGAATTTCTTCTGAAAATAATTTAATAAATGATCTTTGAAAATTTTTGTGACATACTTAAGATCCTCTCATGGCACATGAGTGTGCTGCAGCACAGCAGTTGAAAAATCATTGGTCTAGGAGAAGAGTTTTATGGGCTTCAGGAGCTCTTGACCTCTCAACAAACAATGGATGAATGAGAAGCTATTCTTACCCAGGTGACAATCCCTAGGAAAGTAGACTTAAAAATAAAGCCACTCGTCTAGAGTGTTATGGAAGACTGAGCTGATTCTCAAGGCTAAACCTACTCAAGAATGTCAGGAGGGACAATTTCAAAGCTATCAGCCCCTGGCTGAATATTAGGCAAAATTGTTAACTCCTTGAAAGCAGTCTTTAAGTCATACATAGCCAACAGATAAAAGATAAAAATATGGCTTATTTTGATCCAGGGCCAACATATAGGAAAGCAGAACAAAAATGAAAATAGAAAAAAAATCACACCAGGGACATGAGAGCTTTCATACTCCTAGAAAAATACAAGCCACAGAATCATCTCAGTGAAGCCACTGAATAAATAAATGTATGAACAAACCATAAGAAATAGGCCTGATGATGGAAGGGTCAGTATACCGACTTGCTAGAGCTAGAATGTATTATCTAAAATGTCCATTTTTTAACAAAACATTGAGATAAGTAAACAGGAAGTGTGACCCAAACAAAAGAATAAATGCAAATAGAAACTGCCTTAAGGAGGCTTATACATTAGACTTAACAGAAAAAAGACAATGAAGTAGCTATTGAAATATGTTCAAAGAACTATGCTGAAAGAACTATGACACATTAAATACAGATTATTCTTAAAGGGATAAAAATTATGTGCATGTGTATGATATCTGTTTATCTACAAATGGATATTTTAGAGTTGAAAAGTATAATCTAAATTTTAAAAAATCACTTGAGAGGCTCAAG
>NW_003852415.1:5376416-5377503 GCF_000181295.1 Otolemur garnettii
TAGTCCAAAAATATAACTAAAATTTAATAAAGAAATTAAAATATTATACTTGAAAATATTCACTTAAGACAAAGGAGGTAGTAAAGCGAAAAAAGAGGAATGAGATGGGGAGCTAAGTACCTTTAAGTGGGTCTCCCATGATGTGGTCTCTCAAATACTCAATAATTTGATACATTTTTGATTGAATAATTTTTCCTCACTGTACCCCATGATTACATTAATGTACACAGTTATGCTATAAGAAATAAAAAAAAGAATAATTTTTCCTTATTAGGCTCATCCCCCCCTCTCCCCCTAAAATTAGTATCTTATTTATGGTACTCATTGAGTTTGAAATTTTTTTAAGCAAATTAATATGAATCCACATACAGAGTTTTGTTTCAGGTGATTCCTATATTAAATTTTCTGCTTCACAACCCTCTTCTTAAAAATATGTATTAGGTTAATAATAGAACCCACAGAGCTGCACACAAAGGTTAACTATGAGACGTACACTTTGTTTTACATTAAGAGCTATTAAACTATATACTTACTGGATTTTACTGTGATACTACCAATGTTGACTAAAACATATGTTTACTTAATATTTTGCCTATATTTTGGCATTACATATAATCAGAGGGACAAAAGAATTATTAATTTTGTACTGTATTGAAGTCAAATGCATCAAAACAACCATTTCATCACTCAATAGCCTAGTATCTCTTAAAGAGGAGTGTGGTAACATATAGGAGAAGGTAAATATTAATGACTAACAGTGTTCATAATTCCATAAGCACATAGGGCCTTATGCATATTCATATAGAACTGTATGTTACTTGTAAATATAGGAAGCCACCTAAGTGCCCATCAACCCATGAATAGATCAACAAACTGTGATATATGTATACCATGGAATACTATTCAGCTGTTAAAAAGATGGAGACTTTACAGCTTTTACATTTACCTAGATGAACTTGAAATACATCCTTCTTAGTAAACTATCAGAAGAATGGAAAAATAAATATCCAATGTACTCCATACTAATGTGAAACCAACATATAAACAATTATATGCTCATATGAACAATAAAACACAAATATAGCCT
>NW_003852415.1:5378776-5380313 GCF_000181295.1 Otolemur garnettii
TCCCCCTTGAGCTGCCTGTCAACCATCATTTCTTTTGTTGCAAACTCCACCCATCTCCCAAGACCAGCTCAGACTCCACTCCAGCCTTCTTACTCACCTGTATCTCTCAGCTTCTCTTCTCTGAATACCACTGACTTTGTGTATCTTCCCTGTGACATGGAATCATTTTATATTCTAAAAAGTTACTTGTGTGTATGGTATCTCCCTCTAGAATAGGGAACATGTCTGTTTGATCTTTGTATTCTCCACAGTGCGTGTAGGTAGCAAATATTTGGTAACAGCAAATGTTTAATGAACACCTACTCAGTCCCAGACACTGGGCCTAATGACAGGTTGGCTTTATAGGAATGTGGATTATATTGTCTTCCTGTGTTTCCTGAAAATACCTTCCAAATGAAGGATTAAACAAATTTACACGTTAATTATCATGGTGTTGTAGAATAATTTACCCTGGACTTGGAAATAGATATACTAAGTTAAAATCTAGGCTGTGTGACTTGGGGATGATAACCTTCCTTTCTAAAAGCTTTATCTTTCTTCTTTGAAAGCAGGAATAATAGACCCACATTAGAACATTAAGTGAGGTAACATATGGATGGGGGGATCTTAACCAACGTGCTTAGAGTAAGAAAAGTACCAAACAAAAGTGAGTTTTCTTTATTCCTTTATGGAAGTTCTACTTGAATGAAAGTAAAATGAGTTTCACAAAGGTGTCACTTGCATTTTGTTGTTATTTTTCTAGCCCTAGCACTGTCAACCTTCTTTGAGTGGGCCACACAAACTGGCCCCTGGGGCTGTGCACCTGCCCTCTCCTTCTAGGAGCAATCTGTAAACTATCTGTTTGTCTGCTGAGGTGGTTATAAACTACTGTTCTCTGTTTCATCTTTATGAAATACATGGACTCTAAGTTTCATTTTATATACTTGTATTTTATCTACAGCATACAGAATGGCAGGCATTACTATTTGTAGGGGTATTTCCACTTCTGCAAAATATCTTCACACATTTAATTTGGTTATTTAATTTGGCACCTGTGACAAGTCTGTGAGCATGGTAAGGGCAAGTACTGGGCCATCATATACCCTTCACAAATGAAGAAAACGGGCCTCATCCTTTAAGTTGTCTGCCTAAGGTATCACAGTTAAAACATGGCAATAGTGGGGGTCAATAAAACACAAGTTGCCTGGTTACAAATTTGGCACCTTCTGTTTTACTCAGCCTTAAAAGCAAAGAGCTATTTGGCAATTCGACCACCCTTCATCCTAATGATTTCCTCTACTTTCCTTCCACAGAGGCATCCATCCTGAGCTATGACGGCAGCATGTACATGAAGATCATCATGCCGATGGTCATGCACACCGAGGCAGAGGACGTGTCCTTCCGCTTCATGTCCCAGCGAGCTTATGGGCTGCTGGTGGCCACAACCTCCAGGGACTCCGCAGACACCCTACGTCTGGAGCTGGACGGGGGGCGTGTCAAGCTCATGGTTAACTTAGGTATCGTATGAAGTACCCTCTGCCATTCTGTTTGGGCTTGT
>NW_003852415.1:5380571-5387683 GCF_000181295.1 Otolemur garnettii
TTTTCTAAGTTTCCTTTCTTGGTTTTTTGGAATCGTTTAGCTTTGTGTAAAACACGCTACTTTGGTCCATCTTTTGATCAATCATATTCCCATTAAGTCCAAATCCTGGGTCACTACTCAAAACAGTCAAAGCCCAGAGGAAAGGTAGGGCATGAAGTGGAGGCAAAATGAAAGGGTGGGTTGTCAAGAGCTAAGCCCTGTGAATAGGATGGAAGGCCTCATTTCTAAATTCAAATGGGGGAGTCTGGTGGCTGTGATGGCACTGAGATCTCTT
Source organism: Otolemur garnettii (assembly GCF_000181295.1). Taxonomy (NCBI): domain Eukaryota; kingdom Metazoa; phylum Chordata; class Mammalia; order Primates; family Galagidae; genus Otolemur; species Otolemur garnettii. Next base: position 5,380,846 of record NW_003852415.1, read on the forward strand.
GTACTTTCTAGTAGTGAAAAAATAAAGTTCAGTTATTTCTGATGTCCCACTGGAAAAATAATTCCCCAACTTTAGAGGCTCTGACATGTGGAAGGAAAACACAGCTCCTAATATGTGTATATGTGTCCATTTTTCTTCCTGACATTCTCAACCATCACTCAGCAGCCCTTTGTGCAAAGATTATCATCTCACACTTTTACTCACAGTTACTCTGTTCTCTCCATATAATACATATCCATTTTACGTTATAGTTGAAAAATTATAACAACTTCAAATTTTTAGTTTTATGGGATTGAGATCTGTTTTTTCACTGACAGTTTAGAAAATCTCTTTCCTATGGCCTCATGTTCTATCCTGATAATGACCTTCTCTACTGGATTCTAACTGATATTCTATGGAGAATGGGGCCTCTTGGAGAAGAAAGAAATGGGGAGATAGGAAATCCCTATTTCTACTGTTTCTATTCAGTAAAAAGTCAATGCCAAGTTTTGATAGGATTAGAGAAGTAGCTGAGTCCAAACTTCCTAAGCTAATGGGGCATATAGAGTATGTTTGGTTGCAGTGCTGTTTTATAAAGATTTCAGTGGAATGGCTTGTCAGAGGTCTGGAGAAGGAGCAGTGGACAAATGTACCACATGCAAAACCACATATAGATGGTCTAAACGGGCTGGTAGGAAGGTAGAATTATGATTCCATACCAGTCTAATTTGCTATGAGGTTAACTGGTCATACTTAGAAAATGCCTACACCATAATCCTATAATCTCTAGACACAGAGGACTGTTTTGAGCAGTGGCTTGTTTAGTTACGTCTTTTCTTTTCCTTCTAGTTTGCAGCTTTTTCAACACTGCCACTTTTCTTGTCCAACCTTCTTTGATTTCTGTTGTCAGTGTGTCTCTTAGGTTTTCTTTTGTTTGTGTATGTGTGTGTTTGGTTATTTTAGGTTTTGTTTTTCTTTTGCTGGATCTTTTTTGTGTTCTTGAGTTTCTAATCCTCCCCACCATCCACCATGGTAAATCAAAAGATGGTATTCAACCCTTCAAAGGCCCAAAGCCTGCGGCCCGCATAGCAAACAGCCTTGAGAACAGAGAGTACTGAGCAGCCTACAGGACTGGCATACCCCTGTCCCTCCCTCCTTCCCTCCCTACACCACCCTCTCTGCCTTAAATGAACCAATGTAAGAAGATATTACCTAAAACTAACAATCAATAGTGGATTGTTTACTTCTCAGAAAAACATCAGGAGAAATTAAAAACAAAAAAAATGAAAATAAAACCAATACTGCTTCCTAACTAGTTCACAGAAAAAGGAAATGCAGACCATTTTTATCTCTGGATCTATTTTCAAATAGAAGAGACATTCACATGAGGATGATTTAATCCCATGGGATTCTGATGGAGTACACATTGTGTCTTAAAGCAAACATTTTTTCCCTTATACTGTTTTACAAAGATTAGAATGTAAACTGTGGCAGGTCTCACATCTTAGAGGCAAAAACTAGGGCCAGGGAGAGAGATCAAAGGGGATGAGCCATGAGAGATGAAGGGAACAGATTCTCCCTCACGAGTGCTCACACTCATGTACCGCATTAGTCATAGATCCCACATGTATTCCAAGAAGCATTATTTTTCTATTTTAAACTCTGGCCAAAATTTGGGAGATGAGCTTTTCAAATAGACTTTGCTTTTGCCTTTGGCCTCTTTGAGCACAGCATCAATCTAGCTCCTCTGAAAATAAAACATCTTAGGCAAAAGAGAGTTAGCCCCTCTGAAGATAGCACTGTGTTCTCCAGAAACAACAGGTGTTTCTTTTTACTCTGAAGGATGCAGTCCATCACCATTACTGGTCTGAATTTATTTAACTTCCTTTCAAACCTGACATTGAAAACAGAACTTAAATCCCTTCTGCTCATGTACATATAACTCTTCGTATTCATGGACTGTTCAAAGGTTCCCCTACAGTACCCTGTCTGAAACATACCACTATTTTCTTCAGCCTTGTCATGAATTCACATTTCCTTCCTCTTGGTTATGGAAGAAAATGTCTCCACACAGAGTTTTCAGTCACACATACTTCACTACAACTAATTTCAAAAAGTCACTTTTTTCTCCCACTCCATTTAAGTTGTCTTTTTTTTTTTCCTAGCACACGCACAGACAGTATTCCAGTTTATTTTAAATTGGTCACACATATAAACTCATGTAATAGAAAAGTCTAGAATCTGTTTCTCTGATGTAACATAGCTGATGAATGTCAGGGAGCCTGCATCTTCTGAGAGCTTTGTTTTCTGAAGATATTTACATGTATGTGGTGATAGCAAGTGTGAGAAATACACCACAACACACAGCACAGTTTTAAAAGTTGCAAGGTTAGCTATTGATCAACCAATCATATTTTTATCATTTAGGAGCTCATACATAAAAATATCTCACTATTAGATTATATTTAAAGATTTAAAAGACCTTGTCTTATTTTGATCTCATGATAATTTGGGATATCTATCAAGAAAGTGTTATTATGCTTACTTTTATAGATGTGAAACAGAAATAGATGACTTTTCAAAGCTTACAGTAAAAGTATCGGTAGCAGATCTGGGACTAGAATTCTTATCTCCAAAACGCTAGATCAGCATGGTTTATCCATGCTCTCCACAAATCAATACTGTGTTAGTCTTAATGGCTTCTAATTGCTTTCATGATGTTCACCTTTAAAACATGTACTCAGGGAATCACCATTTTCCTCAGTTCCCAGTTTCAATTGAACTGCACTGCAGAGAAGTTTGTTGATAAGGGCAATGTCTTTAGGATCCTCAGCAGAGTGCCAGGGGCTCTTCCTCAATGGCAGAGACTCTGAGGGAGTGACAAGCAGTTTAGTTAATTGCATTTGAATTCTCCAGATGTTCTCTCTGGCAACCTGGACTTGCTGACTGCTGTTAACTGAATGCATTATTCAAAATACACAACTCTAAGAAAAATTTACCTCTTCCATATTCAACCTCAAACTCACCAAAATGGAAATTAATAATTTCTCCTTGCTTACTAAGATAGAACAAAAAACACACACGTGTGTGCATATGGTGTGCACACACAGAGACTCCTCAAAAAATACCAAGACTTTATACAGTCTTTTTTCAAACAAAGAGAGAACTTTTGCTGCTATCAAAGATGTAAAGAAAATTGCCTTCTTACATCAATTCCTTTGGCTCATTTTTTATTCAAATAATATATTCTCACTAACTAGACCACAACTTGAGGTCCTATGAAGCAGGGACTGGGGTAGATTTTTCTCCTCAAACTGCTTATTCTTCAGATAAAGGAATGAAATAAATCTTCTCATCTTGATTCAGGAAGCAAATAGTCTGCCATCTTGAAAGTTTCAAGCCCCCACCATTTGCTTCGCCTGGGACCATTTAGACGATCTAGAAGGATGAGTCTAGCCCTCTTCGGAGAGGTCCTTTTCTAATAATAAAATCCTCAGGTGCATGGGCAAAAGGCAAAGAAGGGTGCAGCCCCTGGGTTTGTTACTTGAGGCCCATTCATTCCCCTCTTTAAAGCTTTACCCAAATACCTGTTTTCCCTTCCTCTTTACTACATCAGGAAGAGGCATTTCACCAGCTTTGGACAATTGTAGATGCAACTAATAGCTGAACCTCCCCGCCCTCCTCCCTTTTTCCTATCCTCACCAGGGGCATGCCCTTCCCTGTCTGGTGATCGTACCGGTTGCTCCAGGGCTGTTTGCTCCCACTTTTCTGTTGCGGTTGACGACACATGACAAACCTAACCGCACGAAACCAAACCCAGATTTTTCTCAAGGGATGTTCTTCTGGGGGAACATGTAAGCTTTCTGCCTCCTTCCTCAGAATAATTGGGTGTTATAAATTGCTCCTATACAGATTTCATGTGATTTCAGTCTGCCCTATTGATTGCCACTGGTCCCCTTTCATTCACTTGCTTAAAATGGTTTACTTTGAGAAACTCAAACAGTGGCATTATCCTTGACAAGTCCTCTGAAAACTTACTGGGTCAACCTTAAGCAGAAGAGCACAGTTTGTAACTGTATTTTTTTCTTATACTTTTCTTCCTCTTCAAAAAAAACCATTTGACTTCTATCTTTTAATATCTGACTTTAAACAAATTCTGACTAGACTTCTCACCATGATGAACTAACCTTAGGTTAGACTGGGCAGAATAGTAACAAGTAACCTGAGACGTTTCTCTAACCATTTCTGCCCACCCCCTACTAATTCCCACTGGCTCTACTCAAGCAAGTTGATAGTGTTTGCCCATGACTCTCAAAGAGAGATTAATACAATGATAGGTTTCTGATGTCAGACATAGATTGCCCTGTCTGGTTACCAGCACCGGACAATTGTCCCCCTTTTCTCTCTTGTTCATTAAAAAAAACAAAACCAAAGCATTTCCTCCCCTCAAGGAAAGAATCACATAGTGAAATAGGTGGGGTATCAAAGGTGCCAAGGCCTCCTCCACACATGCCTGTCTTGCCTTCTCCCTGAATGCTGTAGGCCCTGGATTCAGTCTGAGCATTCGGGCAGGAAGACAGAGATGGGCTTCGTGATGGGGTTGGTCTGGGAGCCTTTGAAAGAATAGCAATCAGAGAACTCAATCCATTGTGATAACTTAATATATCTCTTTTCACTCTACACCCGACCCAACTCTCTAAAATCTGGGATGGGTGTTTGTGCGGTTAGCTGTTTGCAAGTGGCCATTTTATGACAGGAATGACCAGGTGGTGTTAACCCTTTCCTTACCTCTAAGGATAATGGCAAGTTTGCCAGTGCAAATTATTATAGCATTGGGGGCCCGACCTAAGGAGATGGGTGGAGGGAGTTCGTTTTTAGAAAAAGAGAAAGGGTTAAATACTGCACTGAGAAACTTTATGGACAGATTTTTTAAAAATGATACAATGTGTCAGACTGGTGATGAGATCTTTGGAATACAGAAATTGTGCTAATGCTACTTTAAAAAATAAATTTTAAGAAAATCAATTGTTGGGGAAATAGAATATAACCTGCATTTGTGGGGGAATTTTTGCCTGATTTTCCAAGTTCAACAAAATTAATATTTCAAAGTCCAGGTTTAAAATACTTTATATAAATGAATAGGATTTTTGGGAAAAAAATTAAAAGGAAACATGCTTGGTGTCTATTGTGGATATATATGTATACCAGTATATATCTCTATACATATGTGTATATATATGTGTGTGTGTGTATATATATATGTATCCAAGTTTACTAAATAATATACTGTACATATACACCCACCCTTAAACTTGTACATATTGTGTATATATATATATATATAGATAAAATGGCCACATTTCTTGCGTGTGTCTGTCCCCGGAAGGGTGGACTGATTGTTTTTGGATGTCTGCAGCTGTTACCTTGAAGGATGCAATTTCATCTTTCATTTATTTTTCCCCATCTAGACTGTATCAGGATAAACTGTAACTCCAGTAAGTTTTCCCTCAAGTTTCATTTTGTTCTTTAAAAAAAAAAACAAACTGACTTTATTTTGCTTACTGTTTTATGAGCTGTTTTTATTTGAATTATTTTCTTTTGACAGTGGAATTGGGGGGATCTGGAGGGATGGGTGAGGGTGAAGGGCTGAGTATGGCTCAGGTGTGGTTTCTGAATGGGGGCAGGTCCTCTCTTCTTTCCTGGCATTTGCTTTATCTGCAGAAAAGGAGAAAAGGGCGTGTGGATAATGAAATAACTTGAAAATGAATTGAAATGGTAATCTGTTATCTTTAGGAAATAACTCTCGAAGTGAACAAAAAGCTTGAGATAGAGCAACCGGCATGCACTTCTCCACTACCAAAAGCTTCAGATAATAAAAGCAAAGTTCATAACCCAGAGATGGCTGCCAACTCTGACATTTCCTTCCTGTCATTTGTCGCTGTTGGGGACTTTTAGCAGGGTAGGGTCTTGGTGATAATGCAATATTTTAATGAAAGAATTGAGACACACTCTGGTCTGCAGGAGGAAGGATTGCAGTCTATTATTTTTACCTCATCCCATTCAAATGCTCTAATTCTTTTTTTTTTTTTTTTTTTTTTTTTGAGACAGAGCCTCAAGCTGTCCCCCTGGGCAGAGTGCCGTGGCATTACAGCTCACAGCAACCTCCAACTCCTGGGCTCAAGCGAGTCTCCTGCCTCCGCCTCCCAAGTAGCTGGGACCACAGGCGCCCGCCACAACGCCCGGCTATTTTTTGGTTGCAGCCGTCATTGTTGTTTGGCGGGTCCAGGCTGGGGATTCGAACCCGCCACCTTAGGTGTACGTGGCTGGCGCCTTAGCCGGTTGAGCTATAGGCGCCGAGCCCAAATGCTCTAATTCTTAAAGAAGGATCCTAACAGGTATAGGTTGAAAACTATTCATGCTTTTCTCTACCTGCCTCAGAAGTGAGTAACTGGAGTTACTGAGGATATGAAGAGGAACAGGAGGAACAGGAAAGAGGAAAAAATAGACCAAGTTGAAGAAAGGAAAAAAAAGGAGAAAAATATGCTTAGAATACTATAACATATTATTAATATATTAGTTAGGCTAATTAACAATAAATGCTATTATAAGCTATCCCAACATTTCAGTAGATCCACAAAGAAAGGTATTATTTCTTGGTCAGGCAAAGTTCAATGACAACGGACAGCTCTCCTGCCACTACCCCCCTCCCCAATGATCTGGCATCTTTCCATGAGGTGGGTCTACCACTTCTACATTTCCAGCTGTGTCCACAGGTAAGAGACAGAAAGAGAGCATGGATGGTTGTAGTGTAAGTTTTATTGCCTTGCCTGGGAACTGGAGTTTTCTAGCACACCCAAGA
>NW_003852415.1:5388001-5390569 GCF_000181295.1 Otolemur garnettii
TCTCGGCATCACTTTCAGTTATTTTAAGCCACGTCCTATTTTGCTGTGTTTAAACATTTCTAATTAGCCAGAAATTTCTCATGATTTTTAGATCATTAAAAGCCTAATTGAAACATCATTTCTCTCCAAAGCCTGGAGTTTTCTATTTTTTTTATTTTTAAGCAGTGAGGTATAATTTTCATACCACAAAATTCAGCTATTCTAAGCTTACAATTCAATGACTTTAATTAAATCTATAGAGTTGTCCAAATATCACCGCAGTCACATTTTAGAACATTTCTATCACCTCAAAAATTGTCTTCATACTCATTTGCAGTTAGCTCCTGCTCTTACCTTTAGCCCTAGGCAACTACTTCTGTGCTTTGTTTCTGTAAATTTGCTTTCTGGACATTTCACATCAATGAAATCATATATTAAGATGTAGTCATTTATGTCTGGCTTCTTTTAAAAAGTTGTGTAGAGGCTCAGCACCCGTAGCACAGTGGTTATGGCACCAGCCAAAGACACCAAAGTTGGTGGGTTTGAACCTGGCCCGGGGCCAGCTAATCAACATGACAACCGCAACCAAAAATAGCCAGGCATCGTGGTGGGTGCCTGTAGTCCCAGCTACTTGGGAGGCTGATGCAAGAGAATCGCTTAAGCTCAAGATTTGGAGGTTGCTGTGAGCTGTGATGCCATGGCACTCTACCCAGGGCAACATAGTGAGACTCTATCTCAATTAAAAAAAAATAAGTTGTGTAGAATTCCTATGGAAAGTTTTAGCCTTTCCATTTGCATTGGTTTTCAGAAGGAAAATATGGAAACTCAGCATAGAAGTGGAAAGCCTCATCTCCAAAGCTGGATCTAGCATCTTCTGGCTTCAGAAACTCACTTGGAGAACAGAGGGCTGAGGTGTTATTTAATTAGGATATTAGGACTTGATTTTATGTTCTGTCTATAATTTCTCACAAAGTCAATTCCATATATTCCCTCTGATGAGCTATGGAAAGTCATTATAAGCCAAGTTCCAGGATTCTCTCTCCTAGGAAGATAGTAACACAGATAAATAGCAAGTTTTCTAAGTTTGAGAAAAAGTTTTTATTTGGAGCCATCAAAATTAGTCTTGAGAGGAAAATGACAATAAAGATATGCTCCCAACTTTGATCAAATATACAAGGAATGTAGCATATTTTAATTCAATAAGTAAAGACTGAAGGTTAGATTTTGAAAATCATTTCTGAATTCTCATGATAAACCTTTAACATGCTAAGAAAGTTAATTTTCTTGGGAGCATCAGAGACAAAATATAGTATCTACTAGTTGTGAATAGTGGTTGTCTAGAGAAAAGCAAAACAAAACATAAAACAGTTCTTTAATATAAGACCTTTAGTACTGAATATGTAAACTTTTTTTTATTAAATCATAAACACATAGATCATGTATACATTAATGCATTTATGGAGCACAATATGCTGATTTCATATAGAATTAGGGAAGCTTACATCACACTGATTAATATATACCTCATCTCCTTTACTTAATTATTATGTTAAGACATTTATACTCTATACTAATAGATCCGACATGTACTCTTGCATTAAGCACCATAGGTATAATCCCACCATTCACCCTCTCTCAATCTGACCTCACCCCCTCCCCTCCTACCCCCCCTCCTCCCTCATTCATCTCGGGCCATAGTTGTGATCTATTCTTTGTATGAAAGTGTGAGTGATTGTAAATTGGTTTCATAATAGTACTGAGTACATTGGATATTTTTTTCTTCCATTCTTGAAATATTTTAGTAAGCAGGGTATGTTCCAGCTCCATCCATGTAAACATAAGAGGTGAAATCTCCATCTTTTTTTAAGGTTGCATAATATTCCATGGTATACATATAATCACAATTTATTAATCTATTCATGAGTTAGTGGGCACTTGGGCTTCTTCCATGACTTGGCTATTATGAATTGAGCTGCAACGAACACTCTGATGTAAATATCTTTGTTATAAAGTGATTTTTGGTCTTTTGGATAGACACCTAGTAGAGGAATTGCAGGATCAAATGGCCAGTCTACTTCTAGATCCCTGAGTATTCTCCATATTTTCTAAAAGGGACGTATCAGCTTGCCCTCCCACCAGGAGTGCAGCAGTGTTCCCTTTTCTCCGCATCCATGCCAACATCTGTACTTGTGGGATTTTGTTATGTGAGCCACTCTTATGGGAATTAGATGATATCTCAAAGTGGTTTCGATTTTTCTGATGATTAAAGATGATGAGCATTTTTTCATGTGTTTGTAGGCCATGTGCCTATCATCTTCAGAGAAGCTTCTGTTCAAGTCCCTTGCCCACAATGAAATAGGATCACTTGTTCTTTTCTTGCTAATACGTTTGAGTTCTCTGTGGATTCTGGTTATCAAAACTTTGTCAGAAACATAATCTGTAGATATCCTCTCCCATTCTGAGGACTGTCTGCTTGCTTTACTTACTATGTTCTTGACTGTGCAGAAGCTTTTTAGTTTAATCAGATCCCAGTAATGTACTTTGGTGTTGCTTCAATTGCCTGGGGGTTCCTCCTCATAAATTATTCTC
>NW_003852415.1:5406830-5410040 GCF_000181295.1 Otolemur garnettii
ATTGTTCCTGATTTTTGCTTATTTGTTTTGACTTGCCTTCCATCATCTGATCACCTGCTTGGAGCCATGAAAACTGTGTTTCCATTCCCCTTCAATAGCTGACATTTCAGGCACTATAATTTTGAGTTAAAGTGCTATTTCTGGTTTTCCTTCTACCTTTCGTACCCTGATCCATTTTATTTGTCTAATTGCTATAGTCAGGTGTACGAGGTAACAAATTCAGTAAGTATAGTTGTCCCTTCAGATTTTCAGCTATGGAGTCAGCCAACTGGGAATTGAAAATATTTCAAAAAATAAAATGATATAACAATAAATAATCCAAATAAAAACACACTATTCCAACTATTTATGTAGCATTTATTTTATGTTAGGTATTATAAGCAATTGAGAGATGATTTACAGTATACAGGAGGATGTATGTAGTTAGCAAATAGCACAGTACACTCTTCTATATAAGCACTTGGGCATCCACGAATTATGCTATCCACAGGTGTTCTGGAACTAATTCCCAGGATACTGAGGAGTGGCTGTATTTTAGTTTATATTTTGAAAATTAGGAGATATTAGAGTACATGTAAATTAAGATGGAGCCCAAGTCTGAGGAATCCCTCAGCAGACAAGGATAGTTTGGCCTCCTAAGTAACCTTAACCTTGCTTGATTTGCAAATATGAACAAAAGTTAACTTGAGCTATTTCTTATAAATACCTACATTAAGGATAAGCATAATTTAACCTCAATCAGAAGTAGCCAACAAAATTATAATTATGTAACTAGAGACTTTCCAATGAGATAGGCCAAATAAGGCAACAATACCGTTGTGCACCTATAGCCAAGTATTTTCTTCACCTCACTTTCATCTTTGTCCTCTGATAGTCCTCACCTAGATTCCCTTAGTGGAGCTCCTGAACCACTCTGGTTTGAGGCTGCCCAATTCATGAATCACTGTTTACTCAAATAACTCTTTAAAATTTTTATTGTGTCTCAGTTTTAACCTTTTAGCAGTTTGGGCTCAATGAGTTATAGGATGTACAGTGACCATTTGTCAAACTCACATTATAATAGACCTAACCTTCTGTTCTTATTTGGTAATAAGATAAATATATTAGTGGATATACTTCCTTTTCATTATGCCTAATGGACATATGTATAAATCATATGTATAAATATACATATGTGCAAATTACAGCAGGTTCCACCCATTTCTTGTAAAAAAAAATATGATGATTTGAATTGCAGAGTTTCCAGAACAATTGGCCACAAATCTGCTTACTGATTGAGAGCATCTCAGCAAACACACTGTCAATTTTAGAATTAATTTTGAGAAGAAAACTTATAGACTGGAGTATGTTGCTTTTGAAAGAAATGGAGTAATTTTCTGGCTGTTCTATTGACTGAGTGGAATCACATCACTTTTTAACTCTCAGCTTATTAGAAGTTTGGGAAATAAATCTTAGAAGAATTTATACATTTCCTTCTCAATAGGAAGCTGCTTCAGAGCAAATCTGATTATATAATACCTGTACACAAATGAAAGTCACTGTGCTGTCATCCCCAGAGCTTGGGCCAACCCCATCAGCAGCAGTGTGTTTAAAGGCTACTGGAAGGGACCCTATTAGAAAAAGGGAAACCTGAGAGTGATCAAGAGGGGCAAGCCACAGGTGTAGTATTTGGTTATAATAATCTAAGTATCTATTTTCCCAAATGGCTGAAATTATATCCCAGTCAAAAAAAATGTTAATGAGATCTTGTATCCCAAAACAGAGGCAAAATGTAATAGAGATCACATCCTCTGAAGCAAAATCCTTGAGTGGTTATGAGCTCAGGATCCTCCAGTAGGCCTGTTGGGGCACTGTTTAGAAAAAAAAAATCAGTATATTACAAATGGGGAAATTAAGGCTTGCTGAAGCCAAGTGCATGGTATAACATCTCAGGGTGATTAATCGCAGCCATGAGTCTTTATAAATTTAGTTTTTTGATTCTTCATCAGATGAGAAATCTTTCATCATGCAAATCAAGCTATCTGTTAATGAAGACATAGGACATTTTTTTCTTCAGAATTAGTAAGAAAGCAAAAAGGTACCAAATACCTTGGTACTGTAAAGGTACCAAATTTTAGAGCATTTGTGACTTCAGCTCTTGGATGTAAAATGAGTAGGATTAGGAATGGAATGGGATTTAGTTCTGAAATCTGTGAGATGATGGAGAAATGAAACTGGCATCATCCATGAGTGTGGGCAAGATAAAATCTAAAACCGTAAAGAGCCTCTCCTTTATTCCAAAGGTAACAAAAAGGAAGAAAATTAGAAATATAAAAGCCAAAGGGAGGAAGCCTACTTGTTTTCTGGGAGTGGTTTCCTGGGGCAGTCAGCAAGCCTTTTCCTTCCTTCCCTCCCCAGAATCAGAGGAGAAGGAGCTGTCTCACTGACCAGAGTGAGGTGCTCACAGGAGTGAGGGGGGTGAGAGAGGCAGCAGAGGCAGTAGATGGCAACAACCAAAGTGTGTCACATAGAAAAGTATTCATGATGGAGCAACCATGTGTTTTATCATGGACACAAAGGAATGTAGATACAGAAAATATGATGAATCCGTTAGTCTAGTTATCTCTGACTAAAGAAGGGCACCATCTCATGATAAAAACAAATTGATAAGCATGACAAGAATGGAGAAGCATGAATCCTATGTACTCAATTTTGATATGAGGACAATTAATGACAAGGGGAGGGGGTGAGCAGAGAGAGGAAGGAGGGAGGAGTGGGGAAGGGATTAGAAGAGAGAGGGAAGGAGGGAGGGGGTGGGGTCTTAATGTGTGCCACACGCTTTGGGGGCAAGACAGGATTGTAAGAGGGACTTTACCTAACAAATACAATCAGTGAAAAAAAAAAATTGATAGTTGAAATTAGACTGCATCAGTGTACTGTCAATAGTTGGAATGTTCAATTTAACGGCTTGATTTACTTATTCTTTTCGCAACCTCCTTTTGCTAACAGAGGCAACTTGGAAACCTTTGTGATTGCCAGAAAGAAAGAAGCCAGGTATTATAAGCATATCATCCTAATGACTGGGAAGTGCCCAGGTACTTATCCCTGACTCTGTTTATCCACATTCTTTCATCCCTGATGGAAAACACACAGGGGTGGGAATCTTATGATTAACTTTTCAAAGACACAAACATTGAACATTAGTGAAGACATTACCTCATTGTCTCCCCT
>NW_003852415.1:5410827-5416419 GCF_000181295.1 Otolemur garnettii
TGTCATTTTCCTCATTTTAGAAATGAAACTGAGTGTATGCAATGCTTTGCCTGGCTTCAGATTCAGTCTGTTTTCTTCCGAGCCTTTGCTCTCACCCCTGCACATGCTGCCTCTGCTGTTTGGACACTGACATGTTGATGCTTAAATACGTGAAACTCACCACTCCAGGACACATGCCTGTGGTCCCTGTGAAGCCATCACCTATTGTCACTAATAAATTCTATTTCTTTAGGTAATTTTTCTGAAACCTTGACCTTTTCAGAGTCAGGCTCCCTCAGCCCAGCTTGATAGGTATATTAATGTCCCATCTTTGTTTGTAACTAGTCTCTAAGGCGCTAATTCTGTAACTGAAACATACCTAGCATTTAGAGATGTGTAGAAGAAGAATTAGGAATTATCATACAGTCGCAGGGACAAGATACATAACTTGAGGTATCTTTATCACTGCTGAGTCACTTTCTACATGTCCGAAACTTCGTTGGCCTTCTCTTGGTGATGGATATCTGTACTCTCTGCCTGTTCTCTCTTATACACTATTGTGCTGTGATCTCAGCCAATAGGTTATGGCTGCTCCAATTCCCCAGGCTTTTCACACCTTTGTTCCTGGGGCCATGCTTTAGTCCATGCATGATAGACCATTCTTTTCTGTGTTGCCTAGCCAACTGCTCATCCTTTAAGACGGCTCAGGGCTTACCACTTGCATTAAACCTTCTGTTTACCCCAGGCATGTCTAGATTTTTCCACCTCTAAGGTCTCATAGCACCTTGCAGAACTCTCATCACAATTACGTTTCTGTATTTGTTTACCTGTGTATCTCCAGAAGCAATCTCTGGGCAACTCCCAGTTGGGGAACATGTGCTATTCGTCATTATATCTTTACCGTCCATCACAGAACCAGTGATGCAGCAAGCCTTAATACACATGTATTAATTAATAGTTATATGCTTAATGACTTGAAACTTTGGGCCACAGGATAAATCTGTGTGGATAAATACAGATTTCATGGCAAGAAGAAAATTATTCTTTACTTACAAAGAAGGACATCGCAGCAGTTCAGATGAAAGAAACCATAGATTACCATTACTAGGACATTTGTTCAACTCCTGAAAAAAAAATATGTTTTTAGAAATCCTTACTAAATGCTACTGTGTTAGAAGGTTAAATTTTAATGTGAAGGACATGTGATTTGAAAACAATCTGATTCATCTTTCACCTATGTAGTAACTGTTTGAAGAGATGTATAGAGTGCAAGTCACTTTTGTGTGCTCTTGTTCGGTACATGTCAAATTGGTGAGTTTTATATCCTAGCCCCCTTGGATAGAAATCTATGCTCATTTCTTCATTACTTTTATAGACCTCGGTAAGCTTCAAACTGATTCCTAAAGAGAATGAGGATGACTCAGAGCAGAAAAATGAAATGAATATGTAAAACCACAACACAGATGCAATATTGCATGGTCAGAAGGATAGAATTATCAGGTTCAGTTAAACCTGCTCTGCTGCTAATTAGTTTTTGGTCCTGAGATGATTTCTCTGAGCCTTCATTAGTAGTAGTAATAACTACAATGTCATTTGATAAAGAGGAGAAATATCTGGACGTAAGTAGAGCTTCCAACCATGTGTTTTCCATCCTAGCCTTGAAACAGGCACCAAAAACCATGGATGCTTTTATAGCTCTTGTGCCTCATGGCTCGAATCGCTCATTGATCATTTGAACTTGTAACAGTAGAAACATCAGTTTTTCCACGCCTCCTGGGCACTTGTCTGACCTTTCTGATTTGTCAAAGGGAATTGCTTCTTTTGTAAAAGCTTTCAGAGGAGGCACGACAGGAATCGGTATTGGATGAAACTGAGTGTATCCAAGATAATTTCCAGGAGGCTAAGGAGGAGTTTTGTGGTAGCCAGTTTAGGATCTCATATAGAATGAATTCAAGGTTTTTTGTCTTGTTTCAAGTAAGGTCACATTATTAACAGTGAGGATCCTCTTCTACCAAAGTCACAGAGACCAGCCATAGATTGGATTACCAGAGCGGTTAAGCTGTCCCTGATAAAAGGTGGGTAGGACAAGTAACATGCATGTTGTATTTGCCTATGTTAAAATATATAAAGAAGGAATAAAAAACAACAACATGGAAAATATTATAATGTTGGCCAACATTTAATGACCACTTACTTTGTGCCAGTTATATTTTCAGCTGTATATATGTTATATCCTTTAATACTCAAAAAGGTTTATGCAGTAGGCAGGATCATCCATAGAATTTGCAGGACCTGGGGCAAAATGGAAATGTAAGCCCCTTGTTCAATATATTCTCAATACTGCATTTGTAAATCCCTAATTGCTCCTGCATGCTTTCGCTCATGGCCAAAAATAAATTTTGAATCCTATAAACTATTCCAAAAAGGTTTTCACAACAGCAACCCATTATATTTTCTTGGCCAATGGGTGTCAATATGGCTGAAATCTATGACTGGTAGATCAGTTCTCCTTGAGTGCAATCTTCAGTAGTCATCCACGCCTGTGTTGTGCTTTCTTCACTTCTCTTCCCAAGGATCGTCTTCCTCTGGTGCCCAGTTATAAGTGGACAGTCAGACTCCTTGTCCATTTTTGCTGAATCTTGGCCTTTAAGGGTTTAAATTAGCATTTCATCTTTCTGGCGGGTCAGCAACTAGAAATAGATATTTGGATGTCATCACATTAAATGTACTATTGCTGCAGAAATCCTTTGGACTAAAAAAAGGGGTACATTCCAGAATAATTGCCCATTCACTGTCTTTAGAACAATGCTGTCCAAGACTTCATTTCTGATGTGTTATTTTGTTCTCATCTTTTCCTAAAAGGAGTCAAATGAATCCCCTTCAAAGGGAATGGATGATGAGTAAAGTAATGGATCCCATCAGAATATTTTAAAGGAAATAGCTCCATCCTTAAAAACAAATCCTACAGAATGTTAAGAACAGAATAAGAGCAAATTGACTTCAAGTTAATAAGTGAAAGTGAAACACTTGCTGAGGCCGTAATAACTGCCATTCCTAAGGGCTGGCAGGCCATGCCATTTTTCAATGTCTTGCTGGAAAGAATAATTTATGTAGGCCTCCACTGAGTGCCGTACTGGCTTGCCTTGTCCCTGCTTGCCTTCTGATTTGGGGCACTGCAGTGGGAACTGACATGCTGAGCTATTTAGCTGTCTCAGCTTCGTGGCCAGCTCTTACTCAAAATAATGTCAGAGGAAAATGACAACATCCCTTCAGGGAAAACTGAGCTAGACTTCAGATAGTATTTGTACTCATGGAAGAACATTTTCTTGTGCTTACAGAATACTTTGTTCTTTGTAACAACATACTTAGTTGTATCTGATGTTATCATCACCACCTTTGAAGGCACAGATTCAGTCTCCTATGGTTAGGTAATGTCCTTCTGTTCAAATTGATTAGTCCCCAGGAACTGGTCTACTTGGCCCCTCTGCAATCCTGGGTGTCAGTTCATGTCACAGGTACCTGCAGGCAGCAAGTGTTTATTGATGAGGATTTCATCACCTTTTTTGTGATTACCTGTTGGTTTTGCTTTCTCTTCTAAATTACCACTTAGTTTATAGTTCAATTATTATTGATCCAAGTGCTACCAGTGAGTAATTCTACTGATGGCAAGTTATGTGTGTGGGAGGCAGGTTAACTTTCAAATGCACTCTCTTTTGGAGAGAACTCATGGCAAATGAAGCTCTTACTATATTTATTTCACACATGAGAGCCATTAGTATTGAATACACTTTATCTCTGAATATTCCATTAAGAATAGAGACTTGGAGGTCCTCTGAAGAGTCTATATAGAGCTTGGCTAACTTTTTCTGTAAATGGCCAGTTAGTAAATATTTTAGGCCTTAAAGCCATATCACCTCTGCCACAACCACTCAGTTATGCTCTTGTACTACAAAACAAACCATGGATCATATGTAAGCACATCGGCAAAGCTGAGTTGCAATCAAACTTTCTTTAGTAAAACAATTGGTAGACGAGATTTGGCCCAAGAGCCATTGTTTGCTAATTCTTGTAGTAGGATCCTAACATAGTACACGTGTAGAAATTATGTTTGGGAAGAAGATTAAACTATACCATGGGCAGGTGGAAGTTGGGAGACCTATTCATCTAAAGCAATTTTTTCCTAGGTGTCGGTAATGCAACACTGCTCCTTATGAGGTTTGCATTCCATCTGAGATGTTTGTGAATGTAGAAACACATAATTGAGTTCAAATAATGCCAAGTGCAATGAATGACATGAAACAAAGTGAAGCAAATTCTTGAAAGTTGGGGAAAATACAACTTTAGATAGGGCCATCTCAGAAGCTTTTATGAATAAAAAAGATAATAGAGCTCTGGCCATTTGATACTTGCGTAATGAGAAGGATCCCATGTTGGGAAGGTTTGGGGAAAAGCATTGTGCACAGAGGCATTCACAGAAGTTCAAGGCTGGTGAAAGGAACATAGTTGGTGTGTTTGAGGAACAGGAAAACGCCAGTAAAGTTGAAAAGGTAGAAGACAGCTGATCTCTGTCTTTAACTGTACCCATGAGACTGATCTATCATCACAATTTTAAGTGATTTGTCCTTTGTTACTCTCTTGGGGAGGCAAATGCACAGGTGTTTGTAGGGTTTGATGTCAAAATTTGATCTTTGCAAATTCTGTTACCCAACTGGAAGCAAACTAGTGTTTCACTTGAGGGATGGTTAAATCACTGTTTAAACCATATTTTAAGAATTGATGAGGCCAGTGTATTAGAGGTAAAACTTGTAGAATAAAGAAAACCATGTATCAGATCCATGGTCTAACCATCTGAGCAATAGAGAGGATTTTATTATAATCAGTAATCTTCAATTGCAAGATTAGGTGAAATGCCTCAACCATTAATTTCATTATAGATGTCTACAAGGCAAAAACTCATCAGCTGGTTGAATAGTATATGTAGACTGGGAAGGAAAAAAAATCTTGTTCTAAAGGAATCTACTCAAGTTTGTTTTACAGAAAGTATTTCATCTGGTCTTGCATTGGATGGTAATTTTCTGAAGCTTTGGAAATAAAATTATTTTAAATCCTTTGTTGTTTGAGGCTGCGAAAATCCTAATCCAAAGAGAATTGCCTGTATCTAAATAAAACACCCTGAGTTAATTTGACTCAAAAATCAAGTCCTTTGCCTCAATTAGGTAGAATGTGAGGAAATGGTTCTAACAGAATTAAGTTCAGCTCAGGGAAGTTAATTAGAGTGTCTTGCCTTGAAAGACAAGTCAGTTTTCTAGGCAATGGTATTTGATCACAGCGCTTCACATGAATGCTAAAGAATTTTGTCTTCTATTAAAAATTGCTAGAAGACACTAAAACACTGTGAACAAATAACCTGTTATGGTTTCAGATAGCCAGGGGCAGAAATCTGTCTGAATTAATAAAAGAATATATCATGGATGTTTTAAAAAATAAAATTGCTGGCTCGGCGCCTATAGCTCAGCCAGCTAAGGCGCCAGCCACGTACACCTAAGGTGGCGGGTTCGAATCCCCAGCCCGGACCCGCCAAACAACAATGATGGCTGCAACCAAAAAATAGCC
>NW_003852415.1:5416442-5442969 GCF_000181295.1 Otolemur garnettii
AGGAGACTCGCTTGAGCCCAGGAGTTGGAGGTTGCTGTGAGCTGTAATGCCACGGCACTCTGCCCAGGGGGACAGCTTGAGGCTCTGTCTCAAAAAAATAAAAAAATAAAAAAAAAATAAAAAAAATAAAATTGCTTTCAAGTATGTTTAATAACAGGACCCAAATATATATATGTGTGTGTGTGTTTTATTTATCTCTACCATAACAAATGCTTTCAGAGAACATAGAGGCCTGATTTATCATTACCAGATTGGTTGATTAAAATAAAATATTTCTTGTACGTTTCTTATAGCATGCTTAAAATGTTTTATTTTTATAAAAAAAGTAAATAAGCTTGGAAAACTGGTTTAATAATTTGCTTCTCATACTTATGCCTTATGGATACTATAAAGGTATTGGTCAGCCAAGACTGTTACAAATTCCAGATTTGTGTTTGATTCTGAATTATTAAAGTTTTTTCAGAGTTGGAAGTCTTAATGCTATATTGCTGCTAACATAATATAGGATTTTTAAGTTTAGCTGGTCAGGAGAATAAAGAGTAAGACATTATATTGTGTAACATGGGACTCTCTTTCTATCTTGTCTTACCACAAGATTATTATGGGGAATTTTTTTATTTTTTAGTTTAAAATCAGGACTGGTGTACCCACTGTCCTGGCCTTTCCTATGTGTAAATAATATAATGCCACAGGCCTCGCAGCACTAAAGAAAACTGACAATAAAATAGTGGTGGCTTCATTTATTTTTTTCCATTTTCTGAAAAGATATAATAAATTCCTTTAAATGTCCTCAATCTCTTCCCTAGGAATTGGCAGCAGCAAATGTTATAAAGAGAACAGTTTTGAAATATGGATCTTAATCACATCTAGAGCCATATCCATCAGAGTTTCCATTTTGTATGTCACATTCACCCTCGTTCATATGACAACGGTGAAATAGTGCTACTTTAGACATCTACCGAAGTCGTACTGAATATCACCAAATGCTTAGCAAATATTTAAAACATTTCACATATTGTCACAACCAGGAATCATACATTTGGTTCGGGAACTAAACGAAGTGGAAAAAAATGAGAGAAATACATCTTGATATGACAAGAAAGTAGAGGGAGCTGATAACTTTATTATGTATCTAGCTCCCTTCTTATTGGACAAGATGGTAGAAGTATTATTTATTTTTCCATTAAACTTTTCTCAAGGCCAAGGCAATGTGACTTTCTTGTTGTTTAAGCTGGTGATCAAGCTCAGACTTGTGATTTCCAAGCTGTAGCATGTAGGTATCAGAAAATTTATCAGAAATAAAACAAACCACTAGTATCACTATAAAAGGATAGGATAATAGAAATGTCATATATTTATACTTTTAGCAGCATTTTCATGGCTAAAATTAACACCTGCTGCTCTATTTCCTGAAAAGTCCTGTGTATTGGAATGCCAGAGCCATCACAATCCACTTTCTCTATTGCTATAGTAATAGTGACCAAAAGCAGTGTAATTATAATACTGTGCACATTTGTTTTACAAATAGTGGATCCATCATTTAATTAGCTACAATTATTTCTGTCTCATTCTGTGCCTTTGCTCAGGACCACATATGAAATTGCTTTTCTACAAGATGGCTTTCTATTCCCTTCCACCTTGAAATAAGACATTCTTTCAAAATACATATTTTAGAAAATCAACTTAAAAGACATTTAGATTTGTCTGCTGGATGAAAAGGGGTTATCCAATTTTCCAGTTGCATATAATTACACTTGTCAAGCATTTCAGGATGGCCGCTTCAAGACGTCCACATAAGCTGTAGACATAATCTACAAGTTGATATTGCCAGGAAAAGACAATTGTTCCAGAGTCTGGGAGTCCAGGTGTTTCCTGGATGTTTTAGTTTACAAGGAGGCAGCCATTCATGGAAAACAACTGTAATTACACAGCATTCAGGTATTTCATAATTAAACTAACAGCTGATTATCAGATGGCACATGGCGTGAGATTTTACAACTAGTCTAAGTAGAAATGAAGCCATAGATTAGTTTTTGCTATTAGTTTGCTTTAGACAGATCCTCTCTGCACCTTCATGTACCAACAGGTGGGATATCAGCCCATTTCTCAGCGGGGTAAAAGAGGACAAGAGGATGAACGAATGCATGAAAGTGTCTAGGTCCAAGGGATATACTCCTGGAAGCCTTCCTTCCAGCTCTTTGGACATTTTTCCCTAATTTTGAAAACTCATGGTACTCAGCTGTGGTTTAGATACTGTGATGTTGAAAGTTCAGATAAAGGAAAACTGAGTATCCTTATCCCCATGAATCAGTGATTTGAGTCCTTTAGAGGACTCATCTTTCTATGTAGGACTTGGACGAAGGGCCCTCGTGGCAGCTGGACAGTGTTGCTTCTGTGAAGTGATACCAGCTATTTGTGTAAGATATGCATTGTAGAGGCATCTGCGGGTCCAGGACACATGAAACTTACAGGCTAGTTTCACACATTAAGTATTGCCCCTGGGAATTTGTAACCAGGGGGTTGGACATGGACCTGTCTGAGGATGAGGCTGCCCATCCACACTGCAGGAGAGCTGCTCACACCACTGACACTCATGTGCGGGGCTCTGCTTATCTTTCTTGAGTTCTCCTAGTCCTCTATCTTGCTAAGTAAAATGGCTTATTTTCAGGGCTCTTTAACAAAATTCTATAATTAGTGCTCTGTACACTGCTCAGTGATCCTGGTAATCTTATTTTTCATTTTTGCCTAAGACCACATATCTTTTTAGTGACCCTATTTTCCTTCAGGAACCCTTGAAGCTTTGGTCTCTCTAGCCTGCAAATATCAGCAAACCAGGGAGGGAGTCGGGGGCGGGGGAGAAAAGAGACAAGGGCCAGGCAAGGAGCTTGGATCTTATTCTAAGAGCAACAGGAAGCTGGAAGGAATGTTTTAAGTAGTTGAGGTCTTTGATTCAATTTATATATTCCCTGGCTTCCTCCAACAGGCAGCAGAGAGGTTGAATAACTTGTTCAAAGTAAGGCAGGCACAACAAGAAGCGATGGATGGGGGCAAATTGTTGGGCTTCAGGCCTCTCTGTCTTCAAATATCTTCCCTGTAACTTGTTCTGTTTTACTTCACCCCCAGTTTAAGAGATTGGAAAGAAAGAATGCAGAGAATGGGAGGAGAGGAAAACAAGACTATAAAAATCTAAAGGCAAAGGGTCCATTACCTTGGGAAAACTCAGAAGGGTCATTAGTTGGCCCCAACTTCATGGACTCTGGAGACAGCCGGCCTTTGAGTGGTCGGCCTGCTTGGTCCCTGCAGTGCTGCTCCTTAAGCCCCGTGCCCAGGTCATGGTGAGAAGCCTCCTGTCTAAATATTCCACTGAGACAAGCAAAGCTTCCTTCCTTATCCTCAGGCAGGTCATCTGAACTCTGTTGCTTGCTCTTTTCTTCCTTCTTGCTGATAACCTGAACTGCCCGGCCCCTGCTGCACCTACTAGCATACGCTATGCAGTATCGAAAACAACAAGCTTTAGAAGGTTAAGCAGCAAGTTGTTCGTGTCGGTTACCCTGCTAAATCAAGAACCCACCTACAGCATGTGGTGGTGGTGGTGGTGAGGAGGGGAGGATGTGCCTTAAGAAACCTTTTGTGTTGTGGGCTCCCCTCCTTCTCCCTCCCTGTTCCTGGCCCACCCCCAGTCCATCTGTGGTGCCTGGATTCTTTCTTATCCAGGCTATCTGTCTCAAGACGCCCCAGCCTCCATCACATTCTCTATATTGTGTGTCCCTCCTAAATCTATCCACTTATGTCTGTTGTTTACCAGTTCCCTTCGGCTGTCTGCTTTTTATCATATTATTGATCAGTCAGTCTTGGGCGATCATCTCAGGTTGGGAGAGAGAGAGAGAACTGGGATAGGAGAGCAGGAGCAGAAAATAGCAGGGGCGGACAATCGGTTATGATGCTTCCAAAAATAGCTCAGTAGGGCTGATGATAGCTCTGCCGGCAGCCACCCCGGATGGGATTTACGCACTTCACTAAGATCTCTGCTGAAATGTATCTGACCAGCTGCTCTTGCAGTTGGTGGTAACTGGTGCTGGAGGCAGTGGGCTGGCTACACCTTCAGAGGGGGAATTGGAAGCAATAGGTTTGGGGCAAGGCAGGCTCCCACCCGGGGAAGTGAAATTCATCAGGGCCTTTTAGGACCCCTCAGATTGTGGGGCCTTTTAAACTATGTTCTTTTTAAACTATGATCTGGGCATTTGGCATTCTGCTTTCTTTTTTCCCCCTATCTTTGTTAATGAAGGGGAAGGCTAAGTGAGGAGAAATGGTTATATTTCTCACCCTGTCTGTCTGTTACTGTGTCACTATTGTCATTGCCACAGTTTACTGTATACATAGACTCTTGTCTCTATTTCTGTTAGGGTACTTAGCTATGCAAAGTTCCCAACTTTGCAACGCTTTGGTCTTAGCCAGGACCTTCCTTTACCAAGGTACCTCTGCAAGGCCTACAAATGTAATATAAATAAATACAACTTTGACAACAAGCCCTCAAAGATATTAAGCTTGTCTTACGTAGAAAATGTGGTGTTTCTCATCCTGATCTCATCTAGCGAGGTGACTCCCTTCTCAGAAAGAAATTGTCTTGCTCAAGCTCTCAATGTTTTTAAATCAAGAGTCCTTCCAGCCAATATACCTCTAATTCTAGGGGGGTTTTGGCATCCTGATCATCCCCTAAAGAATGGGGAGGGTGACCCCATAATTTGTCAAGCTTGCGGTCTTGCTCTGCCACATAAAACCTACGGAATCAATTTTTAAGATCTCTCCTAATTGTGTCTGCTTCACCCAAACCCCTAAGTAGTAAAATTGTATGCACTTAATAAAGCGAAGATATTTACATTTTTCAGGCCAGAGAACCTCAGAAAATAGGCAAGACACAAAAATAAGAGATTAAAGGAAAGAGAATTTACTTATTTTATTATCTATCTTGAGGGGGAAAGAAGAGACAGAAAAGCAACCTTCCTATAAACCTCACCTCCTGCTGCTGCCCTGACTATAAATATGGTTATTGAAAAGGCTTTCACCTACTTCTTGGTAGACCGTCCAGTGAAGTACAAGCTATGAAACGCAGTTTTATTGCCCTAGTGAGGTGCTGGCTAAACTGCAGTTTGCTCAGCTTCACGCTCAGAACGTCAGACTCAGGCGGTGAGCAGGGACTGAGAAGATGCAGTTAATAAGCATATGCGGTAATTCCCACGTGGGTTGTCTGGACACCACAGTTTCATTAAGCCCAGTCTTTTTAGTAATATATATATATATTTTAACAACAAAGTGCTACAGTTTAGAACCCTCAGGAAGAGAGGAAACAGAGGGGAAACGAAGCAGCATCATCTATAACCTCTGTGATAGAATCGTTCTAGTATTAGTTTCTTTCATGATGTGTGTTTTTGTTGGGTCCCATTTTGTTTTTCTGTGTTGCATGATTACTTTTACGTATAATCCATGTGGAGGTAAAAATGAGACAACTGTCCTTAGTGGAAAGACTTTCAGCAGTGATGTAGGTGAACGAGGAGAAAATCAACAATGACTGGACAGGGTTCTGGCCAAAGACCTCCAGTGTGTCGGGCCACCATGTCCTTGCTGCATCCTGTAAGACTCATGTTATCTTTGTATGGAATCCGAGAGTGGCCACGAGGTGGATATAATCAGTTGCTCCCTCTTCTGAAGGCTGTGTCTGTGAAGGCGATGTTCAAGTTCACTTGTTAACCGACATCGCCACCTGCTGTCCACCCCATTCCTAAGTAAGAACCTTTTTCTTGGGGGTGGGTTGGTGATCACCCCCCACCACCCCATGCTTTAGAGAGGCTGCACTATGAATGCACAGAGACTGACTGCTCCTCTGTGGACCTCTATTTAGAATGCTTGATCTGCTATAGTGTTTTCAGAATTACAGCATTTCTGTCCTTAATTCTAAGGTCTCTCTTTCTTTTAGTCTAGAAGCAAATTACCTTTGGGTTAGAAAAAGCAGCCAAGTTCCTATTAACATGAAAACAAACCTCTCTGCACCTCACCTCTGAGGCCTTCTGTGTTGGCTTTAAAATGTGTATTGATTTGGGGATTTAATGTTGGATCCAACTGTGAATAATGGCCACTTTGGGCTTTTTGAGTGTTCCTGGCAGTTGCCAAGCAAGTTTATGGAAGGAAACCTGAAAATGCTTTGCTGTAGCCTTCAGTTTATTTTTGTGGGCTTTTTTTCCCTTTCTTCCTTGAGAATGTTTTCTACTGAAGGGAAGAATCCTCTCGTGTAGCACTTTTCTCCCCTTAGAAAGATCAAGTGTCCTTTGAGAAACACATTTTGGTGGTTGGCGCCCAGCCTACCCCATGTTCCTGTCCCTGCCAGCTGTAGGCTGGGAGTAGAAGTCATCCTATGGGTCTCTCTGCTCTCTGGCTTTGACAGTTCCTTCTAAAATTCCGTCTTTGGTTTGCTTTTCTGTCGAAACACATCAGTTATTTGAATTTGCATCTTTAGTGAAAAACCCACTTTTGCATGTTATTTTGCCATAATATAATACTCCACAAACAGATATTTATATAGGTGCAAAATCCCACCTTTCCAGATTTTGGACTAATGTTAGAGTAGGTGGCATATTTTCAAGTTGATTTCTAGAAACTTAAGGATGAGTACCTGTATTAGAAGCTCTGGGAAATCTAAACCCTTTCATTGCATGATATCAGATAAAAGGGAATTTTAGCTTTAGATGACATATTCGTGACATAGATTAGATTTTTAATATTATGTTTCAGATATAGAATGATTACCAGGGAAAATAAAGTAGGATTAATCCCATCACTTCCTTCCTTCCCCCCCGCTTTTAGCTCTACTATCCAGCATATATAATTGAGGCTTCATTACCAAGTCTTTAACTTTCTTAACTTTCCTTAGCAAATTTACTTGAAATGCCATTAAATAGTCTTTCAAGTACTTCTCTATATTAGCAGATCTTCAGAAAGTCTGTTAAACCATGCTATGCTTTTAGATCTAAGATAAGATTAATTTTATAGGCTAGCATCCTCATCTAAAAATATTACTTCATTCTTGTAACATGAATTCTTGTAGACTTCTTTACTGTCTAGGACAGTGGTTCTCAACCTTCCTAATGCTGCAATGTATTTTCATTGTTAAAAAGGGGTTGCAACCATCAGGTTGAGAACTGCTGGTCTAGGAGAATACGAATGCATAGACATTCCTGGTATCTATATTTAGGATATGGCATTGAAGTCACGGATGTTAAATGATTGTTTTACTAACAATTGCCATTTGTTGAGCCCTTGCTGCCTACCAGGCCTTTGGCCAACACTGTTTCATGTATTATTTTATGTAATTCTCAAATTAGTCTTGAGAGGGCGCTACTATTCATTTCCATTACATGGAATTAAGACCCACAGAGATGAAGTGACTCAACCAACAGGACACATTTACTAAAGGGCAGAAAATGAATCAAGGATCAGCCCCTCTCCAAAGCTCATATTCTTTTTTTTTTCCTGCAGTTTTTGACTGGGGCCAGGTTTGAACCTGCCACCTCTGGTATATGGGGCCAGTGCCCTACTCCTTTGAGCCACAGGCGCTGCCCCAAAGCTCATATTCTTAAACATGTAGATTAAACTCACTCAGTGCTAAGTCCTTCTTTAATTTACAGTTTCCTCTTTGCTCATTAGTGAGGATTTTTTATTTTGTTTTTATTGCCATTTTTTTTTAATGGAGACAGAGTCTCACTTTGTGACCCTCAGTAGAGTACTATGGAATCATAGCTCACAGCAACCTCCACCAACCCCTGGGTCCTTGGGTTTAAGTGATTCTCTAGCCTCAAGCCTCCCCATGTAGCTGGGATTACAGGTGGCTGCCAGAATGCCCTGCAATTTTTGGTAGAGATGGGGTCTTACTCTGGCTTGTGCTGGTCTTGAACCTCTGAGCTCAGGGCAATCCACCTGCCTCAACCTCCTAGGGTGTTAGGATTACAGACATGAGCCACCACGCCCAGCCAGTGAGGATTTTCTTATTACTGTCATCATTTCTTCCTCTTTCCAAAGGTGTCTGTAGCTATAATAAATAGTTCTGGTCTGTGATTTCAGTCTTGATGTTTACTCTTTTATTCTTCGGGGAGGATAGAGGCATTAGAACTGCCAGAGTGAGCTTGGTGGGTGATCATTGTTGGGGAAGAAAGCCTGCTTCCCCGCTCAGTAACCATGCTTCACATCTCTAACTGTGAACCAGGGTGTAATCTGCCTAAGTTCTTCAACCTGTTGACCTTTTGTGCCTCTCTGCTCTGTCTGGGCAGTTCATCAGAGCTCTTCGCACTGATCACAGCGCCATCTGGAGTGGAGGCAGTGTGGGTACAGTGATGGGCTGCACTCTCTATTAGGGTTGGCTCTTCTGACCACCCTTTGAGTGAGCAAAGTGCAGAGAGCTGTGCATGTTGCCTCACTCACCTGCGTGTTCTCTACCCTCCTTGGCCCCTTCCTCCTTCCCACTGTATCTCCCAAAGGTCTGCAGACCAGCCTTGTCATTCTGGCCATTACTTTCCCTAGCTGAAGCACATAGGTATCATGTCTTAGGATGCTGGAAGGTTCAGCAAAAATAAAGACAGACCATGTATCTGCATGCATAAACACTACTCAGCTAGCTTCTGCTTCTTCCTGAGTTATGCAAATATTCCCTAAGTGTTTTTATGCATCGCTGCTCCAGTAGGGAATACTTTTATAAAGACTAATTGTTTTTATGCCTCCTTTATAGAACACGAACACATCTGAGTTTTTGTTACTTATTCTGGAGCATTAATGCAGGACCCAGGAATATCAGCTTTGCAGATTTGTTTTTGTCTTCTCAGAATAAGGTTTGAAGCAGACAGCAAAATGCCTACCTGTGTGCCTCCATTAGTGACAGCTGTTTTCAAAATATGTGTTTTTCTTCTACGAGAGAACTGTTTGAATAGAGAGAGATAAGTAGGAATGGACATACAGGGATTATGATCGTCACTGTCACTGCCATTGTCAAAGGGGCATTCATTAAATGCCAAATCCCGTTTTAGTATGGTTTGAAATTCTGTAATACAAAGAGAATAACAGAGTCAGTTTTCTCCCTTTGGGAATTTCAGACTATAAGACAGCCTTGATTATAAACATTTGAAGATGACATAAAGATAACAAGAACAAGAATCAGAGATTGGATCAATGAGTAAAATGACTGGAGGCATTTATATTACTTATAAGTGATAGGTCAAAACGAAGCGTGATGCTCTTGTTTTAGTCAGGATAAAGGTAGGTTGTGCTGTGGTGACAAGTAAACTCCTTACCTCAAGATCTTAACCTAATAATGGGCTTTATTTCTCACTCCATATTTCATACCCATCATAGGCTGGTGGGGGGTTCTGCTTGTGTTATGATTATTCAGGGTCCCAGGCTGGGGAGCCTTTACCATCTAGAATGTTGTTGGTCACTCTGGAAGGAGGAAAGACATAAGGAGAAGCATGCCTGGCCTTGAAATGCCTCTGCCCAGAAGCGGCTCTTTGCTCCCACCTACATTCCGTTAGTGCAGGCAAGTCTCTGGCTGTGCTGCAGAATTCCAAGAGAATGGGGACTGTAATCCTACCACTGGCCCTGCACAGGAAGAACCAGAATATTGGTGAAACAGTAAAAAACTTCTAATGAAATGTAATCATTGTTCCAGCCACATTAATTGATGAATTTACTGATCAAATCATAGAAATGCCACTACAGAGCAGTAGTATTCAGTAACAGAACACTTCCTAGGTACCAAGTGCTTTGGTAGACAGTGCACACGTGTTTTTACATTTAATTCTTTACCCACGTATGAGGTGGGTTCTATTCTTAGCCCTCTTTCTCACATGATGAGATTAAAACTGCGTGTCTTTAAGTGGCCTGCCTGATGCCACACGACCGGTGTTTAGCAGAGCTATGATTCAAACCACTTCCTTTTAATTTAAGAGTCTAAGCATTTCCTCAAGATTCCTATCAGGTAATGGAAATCCAGTGACTTATTTTACATTGAGCTAAGAACAGACGAGAATGATCTCTGAACCGGTGACTAAGGAACACTAGGACATACCTCTGCTTTGATCAAAATTGTCTCTTCTCTTGTTTGTGTTTAGAACCAACTGGATTAATTTTGGTTTTGGAGCCCACGCTTCAGCTGTTTTCCACATAGCCCTTTGTTTACGTTGTTGGTGAATAGTCCTGTTCTTCACATGGGTTCCTGGAGCTTTTTAGGAAGCAACTTTACCAGCTCTTTCATGTCTTTCTGGCACCATCTTGGATGTCAAAGGCATAGAACATTTTGTGACTGTGCTCCCTAAAATACCGTTAGGAAAGATTTGTAGATAAAGGATTCTTTACATGCCCTTTCCTTCCTAATTCACTTGTAACTATGCTTTCTGAATCAGTTTTTAAATTCTGCTTCACTTTGGTCCCATTTGTGAATTTAGTCTATCCCTTTTGCTTAAGAACAATTTTACTAATTCATTATTTTTTTCTCCATTTTCTCTCCAGCATCTAGCAAAGTGCCTAATGCATATTACTTGTAAAGTCATATTTTAAAATAAGAAAATAAATTAGGGTATAGAGGATTCCATATTCAGACTTCTAGTTTTCCATCAACTCCTCTACCCTGGTTGTCTCTCTCACCAGTGTTTATACATTGTACAGTAGTAGTGCTTTACCAGACATTCTGCTTTAGTTACTCTATTACACTGACTATGTGACTTTAACAAGTTTGTGACCTGATTTCTTGTATGTCAAATAAGGATAATGATAGCCCCATACCTCTTAGGATTGGGGTGAGGATAGGATAATTTCACACTGCAAAGAACTTGGAGTACTGCCCGACACTAAGAAAGTACAGCAGTAACAACAACAACGTTTTGGTCTCTTGCCTTAGGAATCAAAATTTTCCTTCCAATTTTACTTTTCAAATTTCTCTCTTTACACTGAATTATACCTGAACTTTCTCACACCTCTTGTAAGAATCCATCCCAGAGGGTTTGGTTTACCATTACTATACATTTAGATATTTATTTCTTTTAATCTGATCATTTATGATCTGTTCAGGTTATTTCCCTAGAGAGTAATATTTTGGTAAGACATTGATTCTTTTTGGCTTAAACGCTTTTTATTATAATACAATAGGGCTTGATTACTTTGGCTTCATGCATAGCAACATTTTTATTCATTGATTTATTCCTTTATTCATTCAACACATATTTATTGAGAAACAGTAAGCAAGATAATTATAGAGACCCTTAGAGCTAGAAATAATCTTAAAATCTTTCAGGCTAAAAAGAATCTGAAAAAACTCTTAGGCTAAATTCATCCTCCTTTTTACAAATTTAATACCTACCATGTAATAAGATCAGGGGTAGAATTGGCTTCTTCAGTGTCAAAGTAGACTCAGTGAGAACAGCAAGAGAAGGAACATTTCATTTATTTTCATTCTTTTCTGGCATAATCCCATTTTCCTTAGTAAAGAAGGGAGGTACTCCAGTGAAACTGGGAGCTTATGCTCACTGCTCTTGTGGGTTTTTCTTAGTATTAGTGGAAACATTTTTCATCTAATAAGATGAACAGTAAATTAACACAGAGGCTGAAGAACCTAGATTTTAAGTCCATCATGGCTGAGCCCAAGTCTGTATCCATGTGTAGGGCACCACGTTCTGAGGTCCACAGCCTGGTGTCCGGATGTCAGGAAACTTGAATGGTGTTGTAGAAAGGGTCTATAATACCTGGCACATTTGCTTCCTGTAGCTGTCATGCAAACTGCCTCCAGTTTGGTGGCTTATAACAACATAGATTCTCTCTCAATTCTGCAGAGTGGAGGTCCATAGTCAAGGTGCTAGCAAAGTTCCACTTTCTCCAGAGTCTGTATCCACAGGGGATTTTGTTCTTTGTCTCTTCCAGCCTCTGGTGGCTGCCAGCATTCCATGGCTTGTTGCTGCTTCACTGCAGTCTCTGCCTCCGTCTTCACATGGCCTTATCTCTATGTGGTCTGCTCCTCTCTGGGTTGTATGTGCTTACACTTAAGGCCTACTTGACTAATCCCAGTAAACACATTCTCTCAAAACATTTAGTCACATTTTTTGCCTTATAAGTTGATATCTACTTGTATTCACTTATATAGGTTCTGAGGATTCATATGTTCTAGGGCAGACGTCCTCAAACTACAGCCCGTGGGCCACTTGCAGCCCACCTAGGACATTTATCCGGCCCTCCAGGTGTTTTTGCCACCACTGCCTGTCCTGCTTAGCAGCTGACTCATCCTGGGGCCCGCAGTCCGGCCCTCCAATAGTCTGAGGGACAGTGAACTGGCCCCCCTGTTTAAAAAGTTTGAGGATCCCTGTTCTAGGGATTATGACATGAGTGTCTTTGGGGGCTGCCATTCAACTCACTGTACCTGAATTCAAGTCCTGGTTCTTTGGCACCTGTTCCATAATCAGGCAAGTTGTCACATCTCTCTAAAATTCAGGTTTCTCATCTGTGAAATGAGAATAATAATGTCTAATTTACACAGTTATGATAAAAAATAGAAGAGGGAAAAATATGTGTATGTGTCTGTGTATAATATCATGTAACCCGGTTCTTAGCACAATTAGTTGCCATAGTTCTAGGTACTCAGGAGAGTAGAATAAATTTTAAAACTACTTCACTTTACAGAGAAGTGTAAGGTTGCCCTATATTTGGGCAAAAATTTGTTAAAGTTTGATAGTTTGGTTGAAAAAATCTTGAGCAACCACGAAATGCTTTTACATTTAGTCCTTCATTATACATGGAGCAGCCACAAAATAGTTTTATATTCGTATAACCATGATATATTGGCAATGCCTCATTGCATAATAATTTACTTCTTTTTTTCTGCTGCTTCATATCCTCTAGCATATTTTGTAGCACATTACTATGTGATATCAAATCCTTCAAACAGCAATAATTTGAGTAACAAACCAGTGGATGTCTATGATGATGGTGTCACAGGCCTGAAACAGTCTTCTCTGGCTCAATTAAAATGAGAAGGAAGGTATAGAATTTGTCATGCACATTTTAAAGAATTATTTTTTGAGTGATTTACTCAAGGATTTCTATTCCAGGCTCTTTCTGAATTAAACTGTCCTTTCTATATCTGGAAGTCAAAACAGTCATCAAAAAATATTACTACAAATATGATATCCCAGTTTTGCACTGACACATAGCATTGAGTTTATAGAGCTTTTTCTATGATTTGAAACAACTCTTTTTCTGAATTAGGAAACAAGTGAAGAAATGTTGCCGATATTCACAAATATGTGTTACAAAATTAAAGTCAAGGCATTTTTTCAAGATATAACCTTTTAGCGTATCCCTCTGTAAGCCCTTATTTCAATGCTCTTAATTCCTGCAGATGACATCTTTTCATATCGTCTTGTTTAATTCTCACTTGCTGCCACTTATGTGCTTTTGCCCCCATTGGCTTCTGCTCCTTCTTCCTGCCTGTGGAGAGAATGTTGGCCTTGAAGGTGCATTACTTTTCCACTAAGTGAACTGCAGCGATGTTGACATGTAGGTGGCTGAATAGTTGAGAGGTAGAGGAATGGGTCCTGCTGCTGTCCAAGGATCTTCCAACTCCAACATCCACGGACTTACGGGCTTGTGAATGTTAGCTCTGTATGGAGGCTCTGTATGGAGGCTCTGTATGGAGGCTCTGTATGGAGACTCTCACACTTTTTAATCAGATGATACAATTACTCTGCCTATTTCCCTTTTTCTCTAATCTAAAGAAAAAATTTTTATTATTTTCATATCTTCCTATGTTTTTGAGTTACTTTGAGCTGTTTTAAAAAAATAATGATGATGTTAGCTTAGATATTTCAGAAGAGTATACCTGGGTCAGGGTGGGCAGCGTGCCTGTGTGTATGTGTGCTTGTATGTGCGTACAAGTAACAAAGATTTTTGTTTTTGTTGACCTCCAACACTTTAGAGGTCTGCAGAGTTTCCAAGTGAGTTTATTTCCTTAAGATGAGTGTGTTTTCTGTCAGACAGCCATTCTGCATCTTCCACGAATGACTTCAAGAACATCTGCTTCGGTACCCATAAACATCCCGTCCGCTCATCATTTCCATTCTTTTATAACTCCCCCCCTTCCAACTCCCATCAAAAATAGAAAAAAAAAATAAACAAAGCTAATATGATTTTAGATACCCATTGTGTCCTCTGTAGGAATGTTTTCCATATTTGAAATGGCTGGGGAATTATCTTGCCTCTACCCACAGTAATTTAGAATGAGAGGAATTGGATAAGGGTCGTTTCCTCTGTCTCCTGGGATTCCAAAAGCTCTGTTTTCTTTTATACCTGATCAGGCTTGCCAGTTGCAAAGCTATATAATGTAGTGGAGAAGTGCATACGGTTAATTATGACAATTACAATCAGTTCTTTACAATCTCTGCCGCTGTTATGGGATTTAAATACCATAATGTATGTCAAAAGGACAAAATGATGTTTCTGTGTTTTCTGCTTACAGCTGCTTTTATGATCGGGTTTTGCTCATAAACAGGTGGTTATAAGATGCAATCCTTCCGTAATTTCATTTATCTTACCTAGCTCCTAACCTGTTGTGTCATTAAATACAAGTGTTGAGATTCCTGTCCCCTCTGACATGATCTGAGGGCCTGAACAAAGCCTGTGAACGTGTTCCAGTGACAAAGATACCACTGTGGTCTGTGGAAGTGGATAGAATGCATTCAGTTAATTCTCAAAGGCTCCCTGGCCACTCTCAGACCTCTGCGGTCTCCTCCTGCCCACTCCTTCCATGATTTTTTATCCATGGTTAATCCTACTTTCTCAATTATACATTGCATAGTAGTAAGACTTTACCACACATTCTGCCTTAGTTATTCTATTACACTGACTATGTGACTTTAATAAGTTGGTGACCTGATTTCCTGCCTGTCAAATAAGGATAATGATAGCCCCATACCTCTTAGGACTAGGGTGAGGATGGGATAATTTCACACTTCAAGGAACTCAGAATACTGCCTGATACTAAGAAGTGAAATAATGAAACACTGGGCCTAGTTCCTTTTCACCATTTGGGTCTCAAAGCTCATAGCATGTTATGAAGAGTATTGCATGTGGGCTTGAATTTATGTGCTGTTCATACCTGGTTGTATGTTTCTGATGTAAGTTAATCCACACAGAGCACATGTTGTCCTTCATCGTTGTGAAGGGCAGCTGGAAAACAAGGTAAGGTCATCTTTTTCTTTCAGCACGCCTTCCTTCTCTGCAGCTCTTACCTCTACATAAAAGGTAGGTACCAAGTTTATGGCCAATGAAACTGTCTGAGAGCCTCCCTCTACCCCCACTGCTGAGTGTATCTTGCTTAAACAACACATTTCCAGTTAATGACCATCTGGTAAAGCTGACAGGCTTTAGTCTTCCTAATTCTTAACTGTCTGAAAAAATGTGCCCAACCTGCCATGGCTTATGACTGAATTATAAACCATGAAGCATAATAAAGTCATTAACTTTCAACATGTCAAATTTGACTCAAATTGCATCTTGCCCGGAATTTGATGGCCTTTCCCTCGCACTCACGGGAGTAGGCCTGTGCAGTGTTCAAAAAGCACTTTGTCATTTCTCGAAGGATCATTTGCTGGGTGTGGCTGTCTGGACACAAGTATCAGCAGCTCTCAGAGAGAGCAAAGTCTAGTCAAGTCAGAGCACCAGAAGCAGGCACGCGGTTCCCAAGTGAAAAGGCAAGCCACCTCTCCCCAGGATAAGGAAAGAGGATGATGTTCTACCTCATTTGGGTCCTGCGCATCCATCCCCCAAATAGGGTTCACTTTCCAGTGGGGAAATTTGGGATAAAAGCTTGTGCTTTACAATTCTGATTACCCTTCCCCCTTGGTTCCCCACTATCAAACATAAGCCTATTCTGTAAATGTCAGTGGAATGCAGGTGGAGTGGAACTACATTTGGGGGAACCAGGTGTCAGCTCCGTCTGACTTCTATGAATAGGCACATCTACATCCACATTTGTCAAAGAAAGAAAGGTCACTCACCACCCTGCTTGTAAAACTGTCAGAGGACTCAGGAAAGAACTAAGTTAGGCTGTCTTTTCACATGGGAAAGGAAATCTGATTCTCAAGATATTTGGGGCATTGCACTGAATAAGGGTTATTAATAGAATTCCACCCCCGGCCTCTCTGGCTGAGAGCTGATCTGCTTAGAACCCGAGGAGGAAAGGCATCTAACGGGTTACCTAAGGCTCATTCTCCCTACAATATGAGGGTGTTACACTGAATGCAGAGGCGGCAGATGTGGGTTTTGGCGTATATTACTAATTTATTCTCTCCTCCCCATCCCCTGTACTCCCATTCTTTTTTGTCCCTCGAATTCTGTTTAGCGAACAGATTTTAGATTGGAGGATTCTCAGAGATCTTCTGTTATCTAGAGGTTAGAATCATGCTGGGTACTCTGCATTACAGTGTGGGCAGCAGGGATGAGGGAGTGTCACCAAAGCAGTGTTGGCAAAAGTCCTTTTTGCAGGTTTGCAAAGGCTCCGTTTCAGGTACTGAAAAGCCTTAAAAAGAATGGAAAGCACGCCCTCTGGTGGCTGGCCTGCAGAATTACATCCAGCACTTCTGTGCCGTTAGAAGTCATGCCTTCATGTAGAAAAGAAATGTCAACATTAATTGGGTGAACCTTAGCATTATTTATTTACTCTAGTGTACAAATGAGGGTACTGATGCATCTGCCACCCCCAGCATTTTCAAGTTAAATAAGAGTGGGTAAGAGAGGAGAGTCTTTAACGTATTTAGGGTTATCTTTTGAATTTGTTCAACACTTTTATTAAACTCCTACAATGGGCCCAGTGGGACACTGATGAAAAGTTAAGGTATCAGCTACTTTGCAGGATCAAAACATCAATAATATTTATTTAGCAAGATAGATAGGCCATTTTTCTCTCTATGCAAAAAGAGAGGTAAGTCCCCGTTTTTGTTGAAGTAGCTAGAATAGGGTGACCAGATTCTAACATCTGTAAGGTGGGACAACATGGCGGGGGTGGGCAGAGCGGGGAAAGGGGCAGGCACAGGGCAGGGCCTGACAACAAGGCAAACTTTGATAAGCAGTTCTCGATAATCACTTCTCAGCAATTATTTATTACAGTTCAACATTATAAAATTAACAAAAATAATATAAAACTCAGATTCTGGTGAAATAGCCATATGGCAGCCGAAAACCGTATATTCCCTTCTTGTTCTCCAGCCGGTTCGTGCATTCTTTCCAAAAATCGGGACTTTTTAAAAATGCCTCAGGACGCAGGACAAATTGTTGAAAAGCGGGACTGTCCTGCCAAAATTGGGATGTCTGGTCACCCTAAGCTAGAAGAAGTAGTTGGAAGTGGTGAAGTTAAGCCAGTCCTTCAAGGATGAGTGAGATTAGAAGGGAAATGGGGGTGATTATTCTAAATACAGGGGCCAGGGGACCAGGAATGGGGTTTTTTTTGAAGTCAGTAGCAAGCAACATTGGTGAGTTAGTGGGAAATGAGGATAGAGAGAGATGACTTGGCAAGTAGATAAGAATTATATCAATAGGGCGGTGCCTGTGGCTCAAAGGAGTAGGGCACTGGCCCCATATACTGGAGGTGGCGGGTTCAAACCCAGCTCTGGACAAAAACTCCAAAAAAAAAAATTATATCAATACATGAAATGGTTTAATATACATTGACTCACAGGGACATTTTAGGTACGCATTATGAAGCTAAAGACAGTCTTCTTTCTAATCCCAGGTCTGACACTGTGTGAGTACTCAGGCAAGTTACTTAGCCTCTCTGGGACCGTTTCCCTCCATCCGTTGAATTGAGATAAGAATAAAAGTGTATCGTCAGACTCAGATACACAAACACTGTCTAAATTCAAGATGTAGAAGTTCAGTACAGGAAAATCATGGTGGTCCCAAGGACATATCTTACTCCAGGGGTGAATTTCCAGCTGCTCGGGATGCTCAAAAAGAGGCAGAAAGGCCAAGTAGAAGGGGTGTAATGAAAATGATTTGTAATTCAGATGGGTAGTTGAACCAGATGACACTTAGGGGCCCTTCAGCCTAAAGAGGTGGTTGTTCTAAAAAGTCCATAGTGACCACAGGGAGTTAAGTGAGATGAAAGGACATGAATAACCTAAGTTTACATTTTATACTAATAATCATTTTTACATTTGGTTCAAAATGTTCTTTTCTACGTTAAAAAAAAAATACCGTCACTTTAATTAATGCAGCCTATCACCAAATGACTGTCTCAAGCTGTTTCTCACCAGCTTGTTGAGGGAAGGAGAATAACTGGGTGCAGGGTGGGGGGTGGAGAGGAGCGTGGAGGTGACCTGTTACTCGGAGCCAATATATCAGTTCTTCAACGAGGCTATACAGAATTGAACAAAGATTCCAGTCTAAGCATGAAGGGGCATGGAGACTTGGGGGAACACGAGACTTTAAGTGGAATTCTCCCAATTCTAGTACTTTGTCATGGGAAGGGTAGGAAGAAACGTTGACAGCAGAGGTTTCACGGAGAACAGGCACAGTGAGGCCCTGTGCCACAGCTCTGTGCTCTTTTATGTACCCCGTGTGGAGGAGGGAGGAAGAACTGGGAGTTCAGTCAGGTTGAAAAGGCAAAATGTAATCACTTTCCTTTAATTAATTCAAACAATGCATGGCAGGTTGTGTTAACATGTTAACGTGGCTGTTCCCCGAGACAGAGGCGGTAGGCAGTGCTAATACCTTGGAGAGAGAGCGACTCCTGCCATGCCGGTGCAGGAAGGGCCTAGAAACCTCGCAGACTGATTTTACAGATGAGAGAACAAGCCAGGCAAAATTACAGAACTCATCCAAAGTTATATAGTCTCGTGGTGACAAAGCTGGGATAATACTTTGGGTCTTCACCAATTTAGTATTCTCTCCGAGATACTTTGTAGGATGGAGTCTACAATGATTTCAAGTTAGCCCAAGGGATATAACTAACCTTAGCGCATTTGAATACAGATTGAGATTTGGTGTATGCATTTAATGAAAGACTTAAAAAGAGATATAATTAGGGAGGTATTTACCTATTTCTCTTGAGCTCTACTTTTAAAATTGCTATAGAATAATATTGTTATTAAAAGCAGTGGCGATTTCCATGTGGCTGTTTTAATTAAATGTTATGTATATAGTTTGTATAGTGATTAAATGTTATGTGTATAGTATATAGTTTATAAACAAAGTGATGAAGATTTCTGATTATAACTCTATAGGAGACAGAGGAGGGAAGCTATCACGATTACAGGAAGAGCAAAACTCTTATAATTTAGATCACATGACCAAAATACCTCCAGTGCTGGGTAAAATCTACTGAACTAAAGCCTCAGAGTTGTCAGGAATAAACCTCTTATGAAAAAGAAAACAATGCATTAAAATTATAAGGTTGCTTGGCGCCTGTGGCTCAAGCAGCTAAGGCACCAGCCACATACACCTAAGGTGGCGGGTTCGAATCCCCAGCCCGGGCCCGCCAAACAACAATGACGGCTGCAACCAAAAAATGGCCAGGCGTTGTGGCTGGCGCCTGTGGTCCCTGCTACTTGGGAGGCTGAGGCAGGAGACTTGCTTGAGCCCAGGAGTCAGAGGTTGCTATGAGCTGTGATGCCATGGCACTCTACCCAGGGGGACAGCTTGAGGCTCAGTCTCAAAAAAAAAAAAAAAAATTATAAGGGCACAGGGCAGCGCCTGTGGCTCAAGGGAGTAGGGTGCTGGCCCCATATACCAGATGTGGCAGGTTCAAACCTGGCCCTGGCCAAAAACTGCAAAAAAAAAAAAAAAAAAAAAAAGAAATATATATATATATGGGCACAAAAAATATTAGGGGAAATAATGAGAGGAGATAAAGACAACTAAAACTCTCTCGTTTCATTCATTTCAAGGAAAAAATGTTTTACGCACAATTTCCAGAAGAAATCATAAGTAGTTATAGATTGTATTTTACTTTACAATTTGAAAATATTTTAAGGTTTTGTATCTATTCTCTTCTTGGGCTGAAATACAGAGAACTTAACAGATACCCTTTCTTAAAGCTTTTATTTCCTAGATAGTTGAGAGCAAAAGGAAGTGGGAAATCCTTTGGTGATTGTTAGGAGCTGGGAAAGCACTGTAGGTGGTACCCTTTACTGAACTTATTATCAGTTGAGATAGAGGCAGGTGTTAGAGGATGGACATCAAAACGCAGCTTCTACTCAGTGATGTGCTGGTAAATGTTTCCCTTTTTTTTTTTTTTTTGGTATGGACAGATTCTCTTGTTGTAAATACTCCCACTCTGGTAAAATTCAAGCTACCAATGTGATGTCACTGAATTTGGAGTTGGGCACAGACCCACACGTTGGGCTCTTATAAACTTATAAACCGTCTTCACACACCACTGCCTGAATGCATCATTCATCAAGCTTGTGTTAGACCAGTGTTTTATAACCTTTTTTATATCACGGCACATATGAACCTATAGTTAAACGTCTGTGGCAGAATTAAATTATGTTGGTCAATAAAAAAAGAGTGAAAGAAAGAATATACTTACCGTGCTTTGAACTTCTTTAGAAAATAATTTAATTAATGATCTTTAAAAATGAGAGCGGCACACCTAAGATCGTCTCGCAGCACACTGGTGTGCCATGGCATACTCCTTGACGATCGCTGTGTTAGGCAATGGGGCCTATGTCTCTAAGCTAAGCAGGCTTGTTAATTTTGACACTATGCTACACTTTGTCAATCTTAAACCACACGTCTGCACCTATAAGACTTTTAGCAAAAAGGAGCAAGCACAGGGTGCCCTTGCTGTAGGTAGGTTGCCATGCAGGAAAGTCACTTATCTCCCAGACTCTGCCAATCTGATAAGTCAACAGTCTGAATCTAGATGGAAGGCCAGGGGTGTCGCTCACACACTAGGAAACAGTTAAAGTGGGGATAAATGTCAACTCTTAGCAGCATCAGAATTCAGAATGATTTTTCAGTGTTACAAGGTTGGTATCAACAAGAAGGTTGGAGGCAGAACCTTATTTTAAATCTCTATCATTTTTTAAGTAGATATTCATAACAAAATCATCTTTGAGGTCATCAAGTGGCAAGAATTTTGGTTAGCAGAAAAATAGGAAGTTTTAGGTTGCATTTAACCCGGTGACAGTAATATACCTCTATTTTATAGAAAGATGCAGAAGAATAAATGCATATTTAGTACCTTCAAATGAAATTGTTTTTCCAGCTGGGTGCAACTGAAAGAATTAAGGCAGGCTTAGGAACTGTACTTAAACAACTCCATTGCCTCAGAGCAGGGAATGGACTATTTTAGTGAATGTATGAAATGGAATCTGGCAAAAGCAGCGGATTTGATTATCTCACTGCCTTCTGCTTGATGTTCAGAGTCCCGGCACCCAAATTTATAGCTCTTTGCTTACCCATCCATCAGTGTTAATATGTCAATACCCTGATGAAGGAAGCCTGGAATTGGCTGCAGAAGTCAATTTTTTTCCCCCAGTGGAGAGCAGCTTATTATTCTTGGTGTTGTATTGTTTAACCCAGGACAGTTTTATAATTAACAATGATTATAAATCAACTTACTATTATAATAGCAGAAGTCTAAGTGATCATATTGATAGCTTATTTGTGAGTGTAAAAATTCTAGTTGTGAATCAGGCATCTGAAAACATTTTGTTATCATCATGCTAGAAGAGAAATTCTCAGTTCAATAAAAAACGACTTTCTCACTCTGTTGCCTACGACATTGTATAGGTGTGAATCTCATATTCGTAGATTTTCTTCGTTTGCTTCCCTTTGTTAGAGTTTCTGCCCAATGCTGATGATTAAACCTCAGACTCCTAAGTCAAGTGGAGGTGAATTTTAGTCCTGGCTCTGCCACTTAACAAACACATTAACCGATCCCTGAGCTTAAAATGGAAATGATAATTCATCTACCTCCTTGAGCTCTGGTGAAGATTAAACAGGATAGTGTGTATAACAATTTTTTATAGGATCTAGTGTGCAATTTTTTTTCAGTATGTTTTGGTAAATATAACATTTGTTAATATTATACATTTCATAAGATTCATGTATTACATTTAACGCACAGCTACTCTCAGTCCGTATTGGAGGACTAATTCACTTTCTAAAATTCGAGCAATATTATGTCTCTCAAAGAGATTTTTCAGAGTGAAATCAGAGACCGATCTTTCCAAACCACCATTTCTCAGGTTCCCATCTGTTTCTTTGCTTTGTGACTACTGGGCTCCTCCCTGTCCCTCCCTGACTTCCTCCTAGTTCTTCTGACTTCCCAAATCCTAATTTTTTCTCCATTTCTCCCTATGTGAAAGTCTGGTTTTAAAAAAAGGATACGAGAAACTTGTTCATAAAAAAGACTCTTAGTATTCTTAAGGCATGGCAGCCGAGATAGAGTCTGAGAGTAGAATTTCAATATTTGGGCTGTGAGTAGGAGAGGTATTTGCTCAGCAGTAGATTCTTTTGATGGCTCTAAAATCATTGTCATATTTGTAACTGTCTATGCGCCATATGGCAGCCTTTAATTATACCTGTTGGAATAATCCACTTAGCCAAGGTCAAGCATTCTCTGATTACATGTTCTGTTGTTACTTCCTCATTGTCATATACTTTTGGCAGCTGTCATCAGCCAAATTTAATCTTTCTAATTTTTAGTGGCTCTCATCCTGTCCCAAGTTTCCGTAAGACATGGTTCAGCCTTGTCAAACACGCCTTGCTTCAGCCGCCTGAGTCATCATTCAGGGGGCCTTATCTTGGTGTGCTAGTGGCTGCATTCTACTGTAGGTAATTTCTACAAGCAACTTCATTTTCCTATCCTTGCTTTAATTTTTCGTCATCTCCCCAAATTCCATGTAACACAACAATTAATCAGCAAAAACATCTGTTAGCTTCCTTCCCTGAATGGGCTACATTTTAATGGCAGGTGAATTTAGCCCAATTTAATCCAACAGTTATATTTGGAACGCTGACAATGAATAAATT
The DNA here is from genome assembly GCF_000181295.1 of Otolemur garnettii. Classification (NCBI taxonomy): domain Eukaryota; kingdom Metazoa; phylum Chordata; class Mammalia; order Primates; family Galagidae; genus Otolemur; species Otolemur garnettii. The sequence goes on from NW_003852415.1 coordinate 5,439,498, forward strand.
AAATTGACCTTTGCTGAACGCCTACCATGTTAGAGTCATTAACTTATTTGATTCTATGTGGGTCATTCCAAAAGTTTTGAGATACACAAAAATCAAGAAATGTAAAGTCTGAGCAGAAGGAAATAAAGGAAGGCCTCCGAGTCACACTGATGAGCTAAGCAAGTTGAAACTTGCATGGAGTGAATCAGAAAGGATGCTGTTGACTGGATCTCTTAGAAATGAAATAACATAGAAGGTATATGTGTATGTAGTATACACATATGTCTGTATATAGTATATGTAAACACACACACTCATTTAGTCCTCTGAAGAATCCTATAAAATGCATAATCTTGATCTTTTCAGAGGATGGCTTGGAGACTCACGGAGGCTAGATATTCTGTTCAAGATCATCTACCTACTAAGTGGAAGAGACATGGATTGGAATTTTTCTGGACTGAAAGTCCCCCCCAACTAGATGATTCCCTAGCTTAGATTAGGTAGAACGAGAGGTTCAAAGCAGATACGTGACGATAGCCCCTTGCCTTCCCATAGTTTCGAGTTTCTCCAGATAGCATAACTTTAATGTTTTCCTACCAGAGGATTCAAAGTTCTATGGGAACAAATGTGTATGACATTATGACTCGGGATGAAGATAAGTAAAGCAAACAAACAAGACAAAAACCTACCTTCTGGAAGTTATCTTTCACAGGTTTTATTTTTCTCTTCTGACATAGGGTGTTTGGTGTAATGATTTAGGGGAAAGCACGTGGACATTTTTCAGCTTGACTTTTAGAATAAAAACTGTAATCCCAGCACCTATTCTATGTGTTATACCTGTGTTTTCCTGAATGATATGTCTGTCCACCACCTCTACATACAATGTTTCATCGAAAAGGTTGGCATTGACGGCCAGAAATTTAGATCACAAAAAGGAACCATTTTAGCACAGAAGAAACTAAATCCTATTTTCTACCAAATCCTGGTAACCCAGAGGCAGTGAACGCTGCTGTCAAAGGTAATATGGAGAAAGTGTATCTGTTGCTATTTTTCAAATTTAGCAACAGTTGAGGTTTTATTTTGGGGTATTGCTCCAGTGGAGATTTGTTCACTATTACAGGCCTTCCAAGCATACAGAGATTTTCCTTATGGCCACTGGAAGGAAAGCTTATTATTGATACTCCCCAGGACTTTATAGTTACAGCAGCTCATTTGTAATCTTATCTTAAGGAATAGACTACAAAGATTGCCCTATAAAAATAGAAGAGTCCCAGAGGCTCTTTGTCTAGTCATGATTCAATCACTAAGTAACTATATGACCGGCTCAAGCTACTCTCGGAGTCTTCTTTCCACATTGATAGCAGGAAAGAGAGTATTTGAATCTTAATGTCTTTTCTTAGTCTTACCAAGGTTGCTGTGACCAACCTTAATCCACTATTTATGACTGTTACATAAAACAGTCCACCCACATTATACCTACACAAATTCCTGTGGTTTGTGAGGTTTGTCACAGTTGGAGTTTTTTTCCCTGTTAAAAATTGTACTTCAATACGTTTCTGGTCTTGTATGATTTTCCAGACATTGATAACACAAATGAGAGTTCAAAAAAGAGATGCTTTCTGATATCAACCTCAAAAACTTTAGAGGATATTTTCAAAATAATAACTCTACTACAGTAACTATCGATTTCTGACTTAACTAATCAAGATCTTTCTTGAATCTCTAGCGAATTTAAAATTCATAAAATCCTTTCCAATCAATCAACAGGGGAGATTATCATTGCCTGATTACTTCTTGTTGTATCTCCTTAACAATCTTGAAGGTTGTCTTTCAGATTTTTCCAGAAGACGAATTTCAGTATAGTAATAAGACAAATATAGTTACAGACTTTTAAGGTTCTCAAGTATTTATTCTTCTCTGTAGAGGGTCTTGTGGATAAGTAATATTATCTCTAAAGGTGATGCTCAACTCTGTGCTATATATTTTTTTGCATCCTATGACTACATATGTGTTATGAAATACAAAATAAATATACAACTATTTAGACAAGACTTGAGTTCCCATACAGTCTATGATAACATGAATTACTTTCTTCCCCCCCCCAAAGGCATAGGTTAGGCATATTTACTTTCTTTGCCAAGCCTTTTCTAATTTTTTAAGACTTCGGAATATTCATATTTTCTTCCTTTTCAACATTTACATTGGAAAATTGACCTATTTATGATAAACCAACAAACACACACACATACAGTAATGCCGAAGGAAGTTATTCTGGCAGTTTTAGGGTTGAAATTCACAGTCCTTAGAAGTATCAACACTATAAAATCTTGAATGAGTCTCTACAAAGATTGGAATTGTTAGAATTTTGACTGGTCGAAACACTATAATTACTTTAAGGGAAGCAATTCCAATCTTTAAAAAAACATGTAATTAAAGACTCACTGAGTGTGCGTTTGTGTGTTTGTAATTCATATCCATAAATAAGCACCTATGATGTGCAAAACTTAGGGGATATGGACGGATGCTGAAGTAATTCAGCTGGTATGAGGAGGGAGGGAAAACCGTTTAGATGCCTGAGGGAGGGCAGCTGAATAGATACAAATGAGGAAGCGCCATTCCCAGCAGAGATAGGAGCTTGAGAAATGAGCCACAAATAAGAAAAATCAGCATGAGCAGGGGCTGCAGCTTATGATTCATTAGCCATGTTTAGAGGATGCAACCTGAGCGTGTCAGTGGGTAGTAAGTAGAGAAAGTGGACAGGTGGGAGGTGGAGGGGGAAGTGTAACTTCTGATTGACCTTTATTCCTCTCTGCAGGACTCCTTAGCCCACTACTTGGAAGTTCCTTCCCAGGGGAAGCATAAAGTCAAATATTGAGCTCATTTCTTTCTATTAAGGAAGGTCTTTAGGGTTTGGAATTCCAAATATTTACTATTATTATTATTTTTGCTTTTGATACTCTTTTAGAAATCTGTATAGTTTCTTACATTTTTTCCCCCACAGGAATAGATGATCCAGGATCTGGTTTGTTGTGAGTCCAGAATAAAAAGTGAAAGAAAGTATAGTGTACTGTTATGAGATGCCCAGGTAGAGAATTAAACTCTTAGGTAACACACACATTGTCCTCTTACCTAAGATTTTGAATTAGTTTCTTTTATTCAGTCTTCTTTGGGGATAGTTAGGGTTTCTACTAATAGGAGGTTAAATGGTTTAAAAAAATAGCTAAGCATGTGAAGGAAGTTTTTTAAAAATACACCAGTACACTAACTTGCTGGGGGAATTGTCCTAGTGGTAGAGCGTATGTGCTATGCTGAGCCTTCCCTCTGCATAGGGTAAATTTAGGGCCTTCCACCTGCAGAAGGTGGTGACAGGCCAGTGGTGTTGGGAACTGCCCTGAAGTCAGAGGAGAGAAGATGTCAATGACAAAGCAACCTGTGACTGTGGTCCTGACACCTGTTGGGGGAGTTTAGACTTAGTGACAGCGTTGAATTTGTC